>NW_026616073.1:0-30929 GCF_000801105.2 Raphanus sativus
TTCTTAATCCACAACTCCTATGAGACTTTATTCAACTTCCTGGTTATTCCACTGATTAGTGGTTCCAAATAAGCTTCTTAGATCGTGGTCATCCTGGTTTGATAAGAATCTATGAAGATATAGGCATATGTCCGAACAGGCTAATCTGGATCATCATCTGGATAGAAGGTGAGATATTTTTTACTCACAACACTCTATGAGATTTATTCAACTTCCTGGTTATTCTCCACTGATTAGTGGTTCCAAATAAAAGCTTCTAGATCGTGGGTTCATCCTGGTTTGATAAGAATCATGAAGATAATGGCATATGTCCGAACAGGCTAATCTGGAATCATCTGGATAGAAGGTGGGATTATCTTCTTGCTCACAACACTTATGAGATTTATTCAACTTCCTGGTTATTCTCCACTGATTAGTGGTTCCAAATAAAGCTTCTTAGATCGTGGTTCATCCTGGTTTGATAAGAATCATGAAAGATATTGCATATGTCCGAACAGGCTAATCTGGAATCATCTGGATAGAAAGTGGGATATCTTCTTACTCACAACACTTATGAGATTTATTCAACTTCCTGGTTATTCTCCACTGATTAGTGGTTCCAAATAAAGCTTCTTAGATCGTGGTTCATCCTGGTTTGATAAGAATCATGAAGATATTGCCATATGTCCGAACAGGCTAATCTGGAATCATCTGGATAGAAAGTGGGATATCTTCTTACTCACAACTCCTATGAGATTTATTCAACTTCCTGGTTATTCTCCACTGATTAGTGGTTCCAAATAAAGCTTCTTAGATCGTGGTTCATCCTGGTTTGATAAGAATCATGAAGATAATTGGCATATGTCCGAACAGGCTAATCTGGAATCATCTGGATAGAAGGTGGGATATCTTCTTGCTCACAACACCTATGAGATTTATTCAACTTCCTGGTTATTCTCCACTGATTAGTGGTTCCAAATAAAGCTTCTTAGAATCGTGGTTCATCCTGGTTTGATAAGAATCATGAAGATATTGCCATATGTCCGAACAGGCTAATCTGGAATCATCTGGATAGAAAGTGGGATATCTTCTTACTCACAACTTTATGAGATTTATTCAACTTCCTGGTTATTCTCCACTGATTAGTGGTTCCAAAATAAAGCTTCTTTTAGATCGTGGTTCATCCTGGTTTGATAAGAATTGAAGATATTGCCATATGTCCGAACAGGCTAATCTAGAATCATGGATAGAAGGTGGGATATCTTCTTTCTCACAAACTTATGAGATTTATTCAACTTCCTGGTTATTCTCCACTGATTAGTGGTTCCAAATAAAGCTTCTTAGATCGTGGTTCATCCTGGTTTGATAAGAATCATGAAGATAATGGCATATGTCCGAACAGGCTAATCTGGAATCATCTGGATAGAAGGTGGGATATCTTCTTGCTCACAACACTTATGAGATTTATTCAACTTCCTGGTTATTCTCCACTGATTAGTGGTTCCAAATAAAGCTTCTTAGATCGTGGTTCATCCTGGTTTGATAAGAATCATGAAGATAATGGCATATGTCCGAACAGGCTAATCTGGAATCATCTGGATAGAAAGTGGGATATCTTCTTACTCACAACTCCTATGAGATTTATTCAACTTCCTGGTTATTCTCCACTGATTAGTGGTTCCAATCAAGCTTCTATATATTGGTTCATCCTGGTTTGATAAGAATCATGAAGATATTGCCATATGTCCGAACAGGCTAATCTGGAATCATCTGGATAGAAAGTGGGATATCTTCTTAATCACAACTCCTATGAGATTTATTCAACTTCCTGGTTATTCTCCACTGATTAGTGTTCCAAATAAAGCTTCTTAGATCGTGGTTCATCCTGGTTGATAAGAATCATGAAGAGATAATGGCATATGTCCGAACAGGCTAATCGGAATCATCTGGATAGAAGGTGGGATATTCTCTTGCTCACACACTTATGAGATTTATTCAACTTCCTGGTTATTCTCCACTGATTAGTGGTTCCAAATAAAGCTTCTTAGATCGTGGTTCATCCTGGTTTGATAAGAATCATGAAGATAATGGCATATGTCCGAACAACGCTAATCTGGAATCATCTGGATAGAAAGTGGGATATCTTCTTGCTCACAACTCCTATGAGATTTATCAACTTCCTGGTTATTCTCCACTGATTAGTGGTTCCAAATAAAGCTTCTTAGATCGTGGTTCATCCTGGTTTGATAAGAATCATGAAGATATTGCCATATGTCCGAAAGGCTAATCTGGAATCATCTGGATAGAAAGTGGGATATCTTCTTACTCACAACTCTATGAGATTTATTCAACTTCCTGGTTATTCTCCACTGATTAGTGGTTCCAAATAAAGCTTCTTAGATCGTGGTTCATCCTGGTTTGATAAGAATCATGAAGATATTGCCATATGTCCGAACAGGCTAATCTGGAATCATCTGGATAGAAAGTGGGATATCTTCTTACTCACAACTCCTATGAGATTTATTCAACTTCCTGGTTATTCTCCACTGATTAGTGGTTCCAAATAAAGCTTCTTAGATCGTGGTTCATCCTGGTTTGATAAGAATCATGAAGATAATGGCATATGTCCGAACAGGCTAATCTGGAATCATCTGGATAGAAGGTGGGATATTCTTCTTGCTCACAACATCTTATGAGATTTTTTCAACTTCCTGGTTATTCTCCACTGATTAGTGGTTCCAAATAAAGCTTCTTAGATCGTGGTTCATCCTGGTTTGATAAGAATCATGAAGATATTGCCATATGTCCGAACAGGCTAATCTGGAATCATCTGGATAGAAAGTGGGATATCTTCTTACTCACAACACTTATGAGATTTATTCAACTTCCTGGTTATTCTCCACTGATTAGTGGTTCCAAATAAAGCTTCTTAGATCGTGGTTCATCCTGGTTTGATAAGAATCATGAAGATATTGCCATATGTCCGAACAGGCTAATCTGGAATCATCTGGATAGAAAGTGGGATATCTTCTTACTCACAACTCCTATGAGATTTATTCAACTTCCTGGTTATTCTCCACTGATTAGTGGTTCCAAATAAAGCTTCTTAGATCGTGGTTCATCCTGGTTTTGATAAGAATCATGAAGATAATGGCATATGTCCGAACAGGCTAATATTGAATCATCTGGATAGAAGGTGGGATATCTTCTGCTCACAACACTTATGAGATTATTCAACTTCCTGGTTATTCTCCACTGATTAGTGGTTCCAAATAAAGCTTTTAGATCGTGGTTCATCCTGGTTTGATAAGAATCATGAAGATATTGCCATATGTCCGAACAGGCTAATCTGGAATCATCTGGATAGAAAGTGGGATATCTTCTTACTCACAACACTTATGAGATTTATTCAACTTCCTGGTTATTCTCCACTGATTAGTGGTTCAAAATAAAGCTTCTTAGATCGTGTTCATCCTGGTTAGATTCTAAAGATCTAGTGTATGTAATAGAGATTAGAGAAGAGATTAGAGAGATTAAGAAGAGATTTGAGTAAAGGAAAGACTAATCCGAGACAAAGAGACTAAGAACCATTCTTAAAATGTCTAAGAGACTTTCATTGCTTGGCTTATCATTAATCAGAGAGTGTTTACAATATATATAGAGAGAACTAATGAGGGTTTGCGACAAGGTAAAGTGGTCTGATCACTATTCAAAGCATGTAGAGTCAAGGAGAGGAGGAGAGCCTGGTTTGAATACTTGGACCACATTGCACACACGCTTGATGCCAAAGGTATCTTGACCAGATACCTTTGCCTTTACAGCCTGTCATAGCGCGCCTTCTTTATCTCCAAACGGTCACAAGGTTTGTGATCCAAACCTTAGCTGCGCATCCTAACCTTCCACACCACTTGGTGTCTTTGCTTCACTTCACTTCTTCTTACTTAGTTACCATTGTCACTGTGGTAACTTTTGTAATAGTGAATAGTGTGCATTCACTATTCACTATCTACTATTTCCCAAATAGTGTAGAAACCTCATCTCTACTTAGCCTCATCTTCTCTTACTTAAGCCTCTCATCTCAACACTCCCCCCCTCAAGCTTGACCATATGGAACAAGTCAAGATTGGAAAGACATGAGATCTTCCTCATTAAAAACCTCACCAAGGAAAACCCATTGGGACAAAACTTTGATGAGGGAAAAAGAGTGAAGACCTCATAGCTAAGGGGATCAGCTCCTCTTGCTCAAATCAATGAGGCCCAACCTGATATGGATGGACTCCATTGTCTTCTGTCTCGCAGCCTTAGTGAACACATCAGCCAACTGATCTTCACTTCTTGTGTAGCATGGTAAGATCACTCCAAGTACTATCCTCTGTCTGACCTTGTGACAATCCACCTCTATGTGCTTGGTCCTCTCATGGAACACCGAGTTGGTTGCAATGTGAATGGCTGCTTGGTTATCACAATGCATAGTCATTGGTGTAGCTTGATCAACCTCTAAGTGCTTCAGAATCCCCTTGATCCACACAAGTTCATTGGTTAGCTTCAGCATGGCTCTATACTCGGCTTCAGCACTGGAACATGAGACCACATTCTGCTTCTTACTCTTCCAAGTAACCAAGTTCCCACCAATGAAAGTGCAATAGCCAGTGGTTGATCTTCTATCAGCTCTATCTCCTGCCCAATCAGCATCACAATAGCCCACCACTTCTGTACTTTTGTTGCAACCCATCCAAACACCAAGACCTTGAGTTCCATTTAGATACATCAATAGCCTCTCCACCATTCTCCAATGGTGTTCTTTTGGAACTTGCATATGCTGGCTCACCTGATTCACAGCAAAACAAATGTCAGACCGTGTAATTGTCAAGTAGATTAACTTACCTACAAGCTTTCTATAAAGCTTTGGATCATGGAATGGCTTGCTATCTTCAAGCTCCCCCTCACGTGGAACCTTATACCCATCCTCCATGGGCATCTTAGCTACTTTGCCTCCATATGCACCTGCATCTTTCAAAAGATCAAGTGTATATTTTCATTGAGAGATGAATAACCCTTCCTTAGCTCTACACAACTCAATGCCAAGGAAGTATTTCATCTCTCCTAAGTCTTTAATCTCAAACACAGATTTGAGAAACTCCTTGGTTGCCTTGATACCTGCTTTGTCAGAGCCAGTGATGATAATGTCATCTACATACACAAGGATTACAATGATACCTGAAGGAGTAACAAGTGTGAACAGAGTGTGATCAAGTTCGGACTTCCTGAACCCTCTTCCATTCAATGTTGTGCTCAGTTTGTGATACCATGCTCTTGGAGATTGTTTGAGTCCATAGATTGCCTTCTTTAGCCTCAACACATTTCCCTTCTTTACCAAGTGCTCAAGACCAGGAGGTGGTAACATGTAGACTTCATCTTCTAGTTCTCCTTGTAGAAAAGCATTCTTCACATCCATTTGCCAAAGATCTCATTCAAGATTCACTGCCAAAGATAGCACTATCCGAAAGGTATAGAGCTTGGCAACTGGTGCAAATGTATCAATGTAGTCTTCTCCATAGGTTTGAGTAAACCCTCTTGCCACCAATCTTGTCTTGCGCCTATCTATCTTCCCATTTGGAAGATACTTGATTGTGAAGATCCATTTACTAGACACTGCTCTCTTTCCTTTTGGTAGTGCACTCTCATACCATGTATCATTCTTGATCATGGCATCTGCCTCAGCATTAACTGAATCTCTCCACTCTTGTATTAGCATAGCTTCCTCATAGCTCCTTGGAACATAACTCTCATCCAAACTGACTTGAAAGGCACAATGCTCTTCCGGATAATGAGCAAAGGAGCATACAGCTTGAGAAGGATGCTCCACAGCTTGGGCATTGTAGTACACTCTTGTGTTTACCCAACTGGAAGGATCCTTCCTTAGCTGTGTGCTTCTCCTTAGAACTGGTTCATCCTGCACTTGCACCTCTTCTTGTATACTTGCTTCCTCTTGCGCATCATCACTACTAACTCTTTGCTCTTCTTGCTGACTTACTTCAGCTCCACCTTCTTGATCAGTGGCTTCCACACCTTGATCATGTGAGTCAGAGCTCTCTTCTTGACTCCTAGAACTCTCTTCCCCTCCTTGGTTAAGAGAGCTTGCTTCATTTCCCCCCTCATGGTCAAGGTGAGGAATCCGATCATCACTTGCCCTTGGTACACTTCTAGGTGCACTTCCTCCACCTTGCTGCTCTTGAGTCATATTGATCCCAAGTTTCTCCAGCATAGCTCTCAAAGTAGCAGCTCGATCTGATGTGAGGTCTTTTAAATCTTCTTGGTTCTTCTCCTCATAGTACCCTCTTTCCTCAATAAACTTCACCTCCCGAGATACTGTCACTCTCCTAGTGTCTTGATCATAGCACTTGTATCCTTTCTGGCTTGTGGAGTACCCAATAAACATTGCTTTTGTGCTTCTCGGTTGTAGCTTGTTTCTCATCTCTCCTGGTACCATCACATAGCACAAGCACCCAAAGACCTTCAAGTGATCCAGTACTGGCTTATACTTGTTCAGGACTTCAAATGGTGATTGCCCATGCAACACAAGAGTAGGAGTCCTGTTGATCAGATAACAAGCAGTAACTACAGCATCACTCCAAAACCTTTTAGGTACATTTTCTTGAAACATCAAGGATCTGGCGACTTCAATCAGGTGCCTATTCTTCCTTTCAGCAACACCATTTTGCTGAGGAGTGTAAGGACAGCTCGTTTGGTGAAGTATCCCATGTTGTGATAGATGTTGCTTGAATACGTGACTTCTGTACTCTCCTCCATTATCAGACCTGAAAATCTTAATCTTGGCTTGATAATGGTTAGTTACATAAGCTTAAAAATTTCTAAATGCATCAAGCACCCTATCTTTGGTTGGAATTAAGGTTAACCAGGTGTATTTGGATTTTTCATCAATGAAAGAGACATAATACTTCTGATTTTCCCTAGACAAGCATGGAGCAGTCCACACATCAGAATGAATAAGATCAAAACACTTTTCATAAACAGTAGACGATTTGGGAAAAACAGTTTTACAATGCTTGCCAAAAATACAAGCTTCACAATCATTGTTCTCAAAAGAAACCCCTGGCACCATCAGTTTTAAAGCCTTATTATGAGGGTTGTTAGAATTGAGAGAGTATTGGGAGATTTAGTGAGATTAGGTGAAGAATGACAAAGATAAACACAAGAATAAGTTTCTGGACAGATTGAAGAATAGAAGAGAGAGAGTGACGAGTTTTGAGAGAGAGTAACCAGAATAGGAGTTCTTTCTCCTTAATTTCATTAGATCAAATGATTACAATATTTAAAGAGAGTTGAGACTGAATACAGACAAACAGAATAAATAGTAAAGAATGTTGTTGCAAGCTGAGGTGATAGTGACTGGTCCTTAACGGCAACCTGCTCCTCTCTCCTCTAAACAGATCATGTGATCATTTAAATACTCCAGCTTGCTTCCCATCTTTACCAACGGTCTGATTGACTCTGATGATGCTTTAGGCGAGTTTGAACTCCTCTCTGCCTTGTCTTCAAAGGTAAGCATTGCTATGTTACTTCCTTGTAAGCCAAGCATGTACGGAATAGCTTGAATGTCAAGTTTCTTCTTATACTCGCCTGATGCATCTCTGAATGTCTCTTCTTCTCTTTGGTTCTTCATCTCAACACTCCCCCTCAAGCTTGACTATAGGAACTTAGTCAAGATTGGAAAACATGAAGAACCTCCCTCATTAAAACCTTAGTGTGCAAAACCCAGTGGGACAAAAACACACCAAGGAAAAAGAGTAGAGGTCTCCATGTTAGGAGAGTCAGTGAGATGTGAGGTCTATGAGTCCCAACTTAGAGTGGATGAACTCACAGACTTTGGTGCTTGCTGCCTTGGTGAAGATGTCAGCAAGCTGGTCTTCACTTCTTGTATAACAGGGAAGAATGATTTGCTTCTCCACAGCATGTCTCACCTTGTGGCAGTCTACTTCAATGTGTTTGGTTCTTTCATGGAAGACTGAGTTGCTGGCAATGTGAATGGCAGCTTGGTTATCACAATGCATTGTGATAGGTGTTGTGGTCTCAATTCCCAAGTCTCCAAGCAACCCTTTTATCCAGATCAACTCGTTGGTAAGCTTTCTCATGGCTCTATACTCAGCTTCAGCACTTGAGCATGACACAACCTTCTGCTTCTTGCTCTTCCAAGTTACTAAGTTGCCTCCAATAAACGTGCAGTAGCCTGTTGTTGATCTCCTATCAACTCTATCTCCTGCCCAATCAGCATCACAGTAGCCTACAATCTCTGTGCTTCCATTGCAAGCCATCCATACACCCTGACCAGGAGCTACTCTCAGATACCTCATGATCCTCTCCACCATGTTCCAATGGTGTATCTTGGGCGCCTGCATATGTTGGCTGACTTGGTTCACTGCGAAGCAAATGTCTGGCCTGGTAATGGTTAGATAGATGAGCTTTCCCACCATCCTTCTATACTGCTTCACATCCTCATAAGGTTTGTCTTCAAACTCCCCCTTTCTGAGTACTTTGTAGCCTTCTTCAAGTGGTGTTTTGGCTGTTCTTCCTCCAAGGTTTCCTGCCTCATTTAAAAGATCAAGTGTGTACTTCCTTTGAGACAAGAAGAGACCCTCTTTAGAGCGGCATACTTCAATCCCAAGGAAGTACTTGAGTTCACCTAAATCTTTAATATCAAACACAGATTTGAGGAATACCTTGGTTTCTTTGATGCCTTCTTTGTCACTGCCTGTGATGATTATATCATCCACATAAATCAGGATGACTACAATTCCTCTTGGACCGGAGAGAGTGAACAAGGTGTGATCAGCTTCTGATTTCCTGAATCCTCTCCCATTCAGTGTGGTGCTCAGCTTGTGGTACCATGCTCTAGGAGATTGCTTCAGCCCATAAATTGCTTTCTTGAGTCTAAGAACATTTCCAGGCTTTACCAGTTTCTCTAAACCAGGAGGAGGATGCATGTACACTTCATCTTCTAACTCTCCTTGAAGAAAAGCATTCTTGACATCCATCTGCCACAATTCCCATTCCAAATTTGTCGCCAGAGATAAGACAATCCGGATTGTATGTAGCTTGGCCACTGGTGCAAATGTGTCTACATAGTCCTCTCCATATGTCTGAGTAAACCCTCTTGCAACCAGCCTTGTTTTACACCTCTCCACCTTGCCATTAGGAAGAAACTTGATTGTAAACACCCACTTGCTTGTCACAGCTTTCTTTCCTCTTGGGAGTTCACTTTCAAACCATGTATCATTGACGATCATGGCATTGATCTCAGCTTCAACTGATTTTCTCCATACCTCAAGCTCCATTGCTTCTGCGTATGATCTTGGTACATACGCTTCATCTAACCCAACTATGAAAGCTTGATGTTCAGATGGAAATTGCGCAAAGGAGCATACTGCGGATATGGGATGGGCTACTGCTTGACTGTTGAAGTAGACTCTTGAGCTTGTCCAAGTAGAAGGATCCTTCCTTATCCTTGTACTTCTTCTCAGTGTTTGGACCTGATCTTGTTGCTGCTCTTCTTCCTCATGAACTTGGGCAGTGTCTTGTTCTTGTACACTCTCCTGATCAGTGTCTTGTTCTTGTACACTATCCTGATCATGAACATCTGAACCTTGTTGTTGTACTCCTTGTTGTTGTACTGGTTCTTGTTCATTGCCCCCTTCAGGATCAGGATGAGTGGCCTCTTCATTCACTTGAGCAGGCTCTTGATGAGGGGAAGCAGCTCTGGTTGTTTCCGTGGGTTTTGATAGGCTGATTCCAAGGCTCTCCATAATAATTCTCAGATTATTAGCCTTGTCTGATGCTTGAGACAGATCTTTGAGCTCTTCCCAATTCTTCTCAGCATAAAAGCCTTTGCCCTCCATAAACTTGACATCTCTGGACACAAGCACTTTTCTTGTTTCAGGATTGTAGCACTTGTATCCCTTCTGTGTAGATGAGTATCCAATAAAAATGCACTTCTTGCTTTTAGCTTCCAGCTTATTCCTTAGCTCTCCTGGTACCAGCACAAAGCAGGCGCATCCAAACACTCTGAGATGATGGATTGATGGTCTGGTCTTGTTCAGCACTTCATAAGGTGAAATATCTTTCAACACCTTGGTGGGAATCCTGTTGATTAGGTAGCATGCTGTCACCACAGCATCACTCCAGAATCTCTTAGGAACATTTGCATGAAACATCATTGACCTTGCAACCTCCATCAGATGCCTATTCTTTCTCTCAGCAACCCCATTCTGCTGAGGAGTATAAGGGCAGCTTGTTTGGTGAACTATGCCATGTTTTGCCAAGTGATTCTTGAAAGCATTGCTTGTATATTCACCTCCATTGTCTGATCTTAGTACCTTCACATTAGCTTTAAAGTGGTTAGCAACATAAGATTGAAAGTTCATAAAAGCTTCTAACACACGATCCTTAGATGGAAGCAATGTAATCCAAGTATATTTTGATTTCTCATCTATAAAGGTGACAAAATACTTGTGATTATCTCTAGACAGACATGGAGAAGTCCAAACATCAGAATGAATTAAATCAAAACATTTTTCATAAATTGTCACTGATGTTGGAAACACAGATTTGCAATGTTTTCCTAAGATGCATGCTTCACATCCTAGATGATCAAATGACATATTAGGCATAATAAGTTCTAGTGCTCGTGAGTGTGGGTGACCTAATCTAGCATGCCAAATTGTGCTATCAAATGAATTAGTACTGGTCATGCAAAGAGGAGTAGATGAAGAAGGATAAGAAAGCTTAGTCTTTTGGAGATGGTATAGGTTTCCCATGCTGCATCCCTCTCCAATCACCTTTCCTGTCTTAAGATCCTGGAACTCAACCTCATTAGGCCTAAAAACCACCTGACAATTTAGGTCAAGTGTGGCTTTTCTCACAGAAAGAAGGTTAGTAGCAAACGTGGGCATATAGAAGGCAGTGGAATCCCTATCAAACAACTTAAGGTTCCCTATCCCTTCTATCTTCACCCTATCTCCATTGGCTATTAATACATTCCCTAAAGCTGAGTACATAGATACACCTTCAGGTGCTACTCCAATGCTGTGAGACTCCTCCTCCATATTCTTTTGTTCTCTTTGAACTAGAGCACCCACGCCATCTAGGTCAGGAAGCTCCTCTTCACTTAGAATGTACTTGATAAGCTTGTTGTAGGCTGGATTTAGGTTCTGGAGCAGGCTGAAGACTTTGTCTTGTTCATGCCTTTCTCTTATCACATCTGGATCAACAGAAAAAGGTCTCAATGTCTCTAGCTCTGCCCACAGGCTGCTGATCTTGCTAAAATATTGGTTAAACTCCACTTCTTCCTGGCGCAAGTTATTGATAATCATCTTGACTTCAAATACTCTGCTCAGGTTGGAGAGATCCCCATAAAAATTTTTAAGACTTTCCCAAAGACTCTTGGCAGTTTCACAATGTGAGTAAGCTTCCAAGATTGCTTTTGACAGTGACTGATGAATGATCCCAAGTGCTAGCTGGTCTTCTTTAACCCACTTGCCTTCATTCTTCAGTCCACTCGCCTGAATCTCCTTTTCAACCATCCTCTTTGAAACGTCAGCATCTCTGATGTGGCTGTTCCAAAGTCCATGATTCTCCAAGGTTGCTCTGGCCACTATTGACCATACCAAGTAGTTGGAACCCTCCAGGGTTACTGGAATTACACCTCTTCTTTCTATTTCCATGGTTGGGTTTCTTTTACCCACTGGATAATAGACTTAGAGGAAGAAATGTAAGAAACTCTCAAGAATAGTTTCAAGAACTCTCAAGAACAGTTTCAAGAAACTTTGCTATTTTTGGTAATTTCTGGAAATAGGATGAAGAACACCTCAAGAACAAGATGAACTTTGCCAAAAATAGAAATAAACACAGAGAAATGCGGAAGAGATTTAGGTTTCAAGAGCTTGTTGCTCTGATACCATGTTAGAATTGAGAGAGTATTGGGAGATTTAGTGAGATTAGGTGAAGAATGACAAAGATAAACACAAGAATAAGTTTCTGGACAGATTGAAGAATAGAAGAGAGAGAGTGACGAGTTTTGAGAGAGAGTAACCAGAATAGGAGTTCTTTCTCCTTAATTTCATTAGATCAAATGATTACAATATTTAAAGAGAGTTGAGACTGAATACAGACAAACAGAATAAATAGTAAAGAATGTTGTTGCAAGCTGAGGTGATAGTGACTGGTCCTTAACGGCAACCTGCTCCTCTCTCCTCTAAACAGATCATGTGATCATTTAAATACTCCAGCTTGCTTCCCATCTTTACCAACGGTCTGATTGACTCTGATGATGCTTTAGGCGAGTTTGAACTCCTCTCTGCCTTGTCTTCAAAGGTAAGCATTGCTATGTTACTTCCTTGTAAGCCAAGCATGTACGGAATAGCTTGAATGTCAAGTTTCTTCTTATACTCGCCTGATGCATCTCTGAATGTCTCTTCTTCTCTTTGGTTCTTCATCTCAACAAGGGTGTCCTAGTCTAGCATGCCACAATGCATTCTTGCTTAGACTAGTAGACACAGAAGAAAAAGAACAACTAAAATTTGCAATAGAAGTAAGATCTTGAAGCATGTATAACTCTCCCTTGGTTACTCCTTTGCCAAGCATCTTGCTACTTTTAATATCCTGAAACTTCACATCATTAGGACTGAAGATAACATTACAATTAAGATCAGTTGCACATCTCTTAACCGAAAGCAAGTTTGAAGTGAAATCAGGCATATAAAGAGCTTTTGACTCCTTATCAAACAGTTTAAGCATTCCTACTCCTCTAATAGGAATCTTATCACCATTAGCAATCATGACATTTCCACAAGCAGGCTCAATGTTTTTAATCAACTTAACATCACTAATCATGTGATGAGATGCACCAGAATCAATAATGAGAGGCCGAGATGCATGACAATGAGACTTAGCAAGATGAGCTAGAATGCTGGAAGGTTTGAATGGTTTGTATGCATGATCCGAGTAGTATGCATGATCAATGCTATCAATACCACACTCTTTGAGATGATTATGCATATCACAAGAGTTATCTATCAACCTATCAGTTCTAGCAATCAAGGAAGCACCATAAGAGTACCCAAAGGTGTTACCATTCTCCTTGAAGAGTTTGATGAGAGAGTCTAGGTCTGCCCTTGTCACATACTCACTGGTGTTGCTTGAACCACCAGTATAGGCCACCAGAGAATTCCCATTGTCTATCTCACGCTTCTCACCATCTTGTGCCTTGCTTGTACTAGCTCCATTTGCTCCACTGGTTCCATCCGAGAGGTGAGCTCTTGCTTCTCTATCCTTCATGAATTTAGCCGGCTTGAGATGTGGGTGAAGGATCCAACACTGGCTTTTCTTGTGTCCTTGCTTCTTGCAATGGTCACAGTTCCCATTGAACTTCCTCTCCTCATACTTTCCATGCGCAGCTTTGTTTGCTTGTGGAGTCTCCTCTTGATCCGAGTGTGATGCATGGTTAGCAAGAGAGAGTTCTCCCTTCTTTCCAAACAAACCGATAGACCCTTGTTCCTTTTGGATCCTAGCACACACTTCCTCAAGATCTGGAAGAGTGTCTTCTCTCAATAGGTGCTGGATGAGACCACCATAGGCTGGATTCAAAGTCAGCAACAACCCAAAGACCTTATCCTGCTCGCGCCTCTTGTTTAACTCATCCGCATCAACCGTGCTTGGCCTAAGCATCTCCAACTCTGACCAGAGTGATCTGAACCTCCCAAGGTGTTTGGTGAACTCCATGTCTTCTTGAACAAGTACATTGATAGCTTGCTTCACCTCAAACACCCGACTTAAGTTGGAAGTGTTTCCATACACTTTCTTCAAAGTATCCCACAGCTCTTTGGCTGTTTCACAATAGCTGTATGCAT
Organism: Raphanus sativus; assembly: GCF_000801105.2. Taxonomy (NCBI): domain Eukaryota; kingdom Viridiplantae; phylum Streptophyta; class Magnoliopsida; order Brassicales; family Brassicaceae; genus Raphanus; species Raphanus sativus. The sequence goes on from NW_026616073.1 coordinate 13,902, forward strand.
CCAACAGACTCGGCTCCAAGGATGAATGGAGAGCTGATAGTACCATACAATCCTCTTGCTCCCATTTCTCAAGCGCATTGCCTGAACTCCCATCTCCTTCTTCTCCTTGAGTGATTAGCTTTGGAGCTTCACCCGGAGTAATATGCCTCCACAGCCCTTTGCTTCCCACAGCAGTCCTAACCATCCTAGACCAAACTAGGTAGTTGGTTCCCTTAAAAGTAACCGAGACCTTCATGTTCATGCTACCTTCCATCTCTAGCAACTTAACTCAGCAACTTGTAACAAAGACTTGATCTTTTACCTTGAACACAAACCGCTTGTATGTGAGAATTGATAGAAATATGAGAAACAAATAGAGAAATGTTGTTGGAGAATGAAGAACAGTGAAGAACAATAGAGAGAGAGAGAGAGTGACGAAAGTAAAGAGAGACAAAGAGAGAAATAAGTTTCTTGATTGATTCTGTGTGATACAAGTTGCATAAATAGATACAAGAGAAGATAATGAGACAATTGCAATAGATTAAACAATTGGAGACAGAGATCAGGTATGTCACTCTCGCCTGAACACTGAAAGTGACCTCTCCTCTTCCTCTTTCCTCCTTAGCTCAACATGTGACTCCTTGTTGTCTCAAGCTCCAACAGCTCCATCCACTTGCTTACTGGCGAGATATTTGAATCCTCCACACACTTTTACTTGTCTTCCAAGACACTCTTGTGCAGATGGACTTAAACTCTCTCTTGATCTTTATTGCTTCATCTCAACACTCCCCCTCAAGCTTGACCATGTGGAACAAGTCAAGCTTGGAAGACCATGAAGCATTCCCTCATTAAAACCTTGATATGCAAAACCCAGTGGGACAAAAACATATCAAGGAAAGAGTAGAACACTTCATGGAAAGGGGATCACTGAGATGAAAGATCCACGAGTCCAAGCTTTGAATGGATGAACTCGCAAACCTTTGCACTTGCAGCCTTGGTGAAGATATCAGCCAACTGGTCTTCACTTCTGGTGTAACATGGAAGAATGATCTTCTGCTCAACAGCTTGTCTGACCTTGTGACAATCCACTTCAATGTGTTTAGTCCTCTCATGGAACACATTGTTGGATGCTATGTGTATTGCAGCTTGGTTATCACAATGCATAGTGATTGGTGTTGCAGCTTCAATTCCCAAATCTTTTAGCAACCCCTTGATCCAAATCAACTCGCTTGTAAGCTTCCTCATGGCTCTATATTCAGCTTCAGCACTAGAGCAAGACACCACCTTCTGCTTCTTGCTCTTCCAAGTTACCAAATTTCCTCCAATAAAAGTGCAGTATCCAGTAGTTGATCTCCTATCAACTCTGTCCCCTGCCCAATCAGCATCACAATATCCAACTATCTCAGTGTTGTTGTTGCATCCCATCCATACTCCTTGTCCTGGCGCCTCTCTTAGATACCTCAGTATCCTTTCAACCATGCTCCAGTGATACATCTTGGGATTTTGCATGTGCTGGCTTACTTGATTGACTGCAAAACACACATCTGGTCTTGTGATGGTGAGGTATATCAGCTTTCCAACCATCCTTCTATAATGCTTAACATCAGTGTATGGTTGATTCTCAATCTCCCCCTCACGCATCACTTTGTACCCATCTTCAAGTGGAGTCTTTGCAGCTTTTCTTCCTAGATCACCAGCCTCTCTTAGCAGATCCAATGTATACTTCCTTTGAGATAGGAATAGACCTTCCTTGGATCTGCATATCTCAATGCCTAGGAAGTTTTTGAGCTCTCCCAAATCCTTGATATCAAATGATGACTTGAGATATGCCTTAGTTGCAAGTATGCCCTCTTTATCACTGCCAGTGATGATGATATCATCCACATATACCAAGATCACAATGATTCCCTTCTTGCTGGTCAGTGTGAACAATGTGTGGTCAGCCTCAGATTTCACAAAACCTCTTCCATTGAGCGTAGTGCTTAGTTTGTGATACCAAGCTCTAGGTGATTGCTTCAATCCATAGATGGCTTTCTTCAGTCTAAGGACATTTCCAGGCTTCACTAGATGCTCTAGACCAGGAGGTGGTTTCATGTAAACTTCATCTTCCAACTCTCCTTGTAGGAAAGCATTCTTCACATCCATCTGCCATAGATCCCACTCTAGATTTACTGCCAAAGATAGGACTATCCTTATGGTATGCAGCTTGGCTACTGGCGCAAAGGTGTCTAGATAATCCTCTCCATAGGTCTGAGTGAAGCCTCTTGCTACCAGTCTTGTCTTACGCCTCTCTACTGTACCATCAGCATTGTATTTGATTGTGAAGATCCACCTGCTTGTTACTGCCCTCTTGCCTTTGGGTAACTCTGCTTCATACCATGTATCATTGATGATCATGGCACTAGTCTCACTTCCCACTGATTCCCTCCATTCAGCATGTTCCATGGCTTCTTCATATGACCTTGGGATGTACTCTTGATCCAACTCCCCAATAAACACCACATGCTCTTGAGGATATTGAGCTAGAGAGCACACTGCTTGTATAGGATGAGCTACAGCTTGAGAGTTGAAGTAGACCCGGTTGTTCTTCCAGTTTGATGCTGGTTGCTTGATCCTAGCACTTCTTCTTAGTTGTGGATTTGTTGAACCTTCTTCAGGTGTCACTGATCCACTATTCTGTTGGTTTGAGCTCACCACTGTCTCCTCTTGAGTACTGTGATCTTGCCCCTCTTGCGCATGATGCTCAGCTTGATCATGACTTGCTGAAACATCCTCTTGATGTTGTTCGGATTGATTGTTCCCCTCAGGATCAAGGTGAGTGATTTCTGTGTCCCCATTATCACTTACTAATCCTGGTTGCACTGGTACTGTCTCTTGTACTTCAGGTATCCTCTTAATGGGTATACTGATGCCAAGACTCTCCATTACTCTTCTGAGGCTATCAGCTCTATCTGAAGTAGGTTGGGATAGATTCTCCAAATCTTCCCAATTATTCCCATCATAGTAACTCCTAGACTCCATGAACTTGACATCTCGTGAGATTAAGACCCTCCTGGTCTCTGGTACATAACACTTGTAGCCTTTCTGGTGAGGAGAATACCCAATGAACACTGCCTTTGTGCTTCTTGCATCAAGCTTGTTCCTCTGCCCTCCTGGTACCAATACAAAGCAGATACATCCAAACACCCGCATGTGATCCATAGATGGTTTGCTCTTGTTGAGAACTTCATAAGGAGAGATGTCTTTGAGAACTCTAGTTGGGGTTCTGTTGATCAGATGACACGCAGAAACCACAGCATCACTCCAGAACCTCTTTGGAACACTCATGTGGAACATCATTGATCTAGCCACCTCCATAAGATGCCTGTTCTTCCTTTCAGCAACTCCATTTTGCTGAGGAGTATAAGGACAACTGGTCTGATGAATAATCCCTTGTTGAGATAAAAATTGTTTGAAAGCTCCACTTGTGTACTCTCCACCATTATCTGACCTGAGAATCTTCACCTTAGCACTGAAGTGGTTGGTGACATGAGAATGATAATTCTTGAAAGCTTCCAAGACTCTATCCTTAGACTGGATCAGTGTGACCCAAGTGTACTTGGACTTCTCATCAATGAAGGTAACAAAGTACTTGTGATTCTCTCTGGACATACAAGGTGCAGTCCACACATCCGAGTGAACCAGGTCAAAACACTTCTCATAAATCGTGTTGGACCTTGGGAATACTGTCTTGCAATGCTTCCCCAAGATGCATGCTTCACACTCATCATTTTTAAACACCACTCCAGGAAGCATCAGATTGAGTGCTCTAGTGTGTGGATGTCCCAACCTAGCATGCCATATAGTGCTCTCAACCCCAGCAGATGTACTGACCAAGCAACATGAGGAAGATTCAGCTAGTTGTGTCTTTTGGAGATGATACAGCTCCTGATGGCTGTGACCTCTTCCAATAACATGCCCTGTCTTTAAATCTTGAAACTCAACCTCATCTGGTCTGAAGACAACCTGACAACTCAGATCAACAGTAGCTCTCCTCACAGATAACAGGTTAGATGTAAACTTAGGCATATATAAGGCAGTTGATTCCCTATCAAACAACCTAAGGTTCCCTATCCCTTCTATCTTCACCTTATCACCATTAGCTATCAGAACATTTCCAGTAGCAGGCTGGATATCACTAATCAAGTTCCTATCACTAATCATGTGATGACTAGCTCCTGAATCTATAATAATGGGTTTAGAGTCAGGAGATGATATACCAGCCTTCTTGGATGAGATGAGGGATTGAGCAGCTTTGATGAATAGATCAAGGTCTCTTCTGGTTGCTGGGGCATCAGGGTTTGTTGCGCCAGTCTCACTTCTCCACCATTCTCCTCTAGTGGTGTCACTACTGAGCGCTGAGTACAGGGTTCTTCCCTGAATCACTGGATGCTCAAACTCCTTGAGCTCATATCCAGCTGATTGACTTCTAAGAACACCAGCTTCTCCTAAGTCTGGTACCTTTCCTTCTCTAAGGAAATAATTTATCAGGTTCTTGTAGGTTGAATCCAGGTGCAGCAGTAAGCTCAGAAACTTGTCCTGCTCATAAACAACTTGAAGACACTCCCATAAACTTCCATAGCCAGTCTGAAGAGTCTCCCACAGGTTCCTGGCGGTTTGAATGTGAGAGTGTGCCTTCAAGATTGGTGTAGACAGAGAGTTGTGTATGATTCCAAGTGTTTGCTGGTCTTCTTGAACCCACTTGTGGTCACGCCTCATGCGTGTGAGCTTGATATCCTCTTGAGTCATCTTCTTTGAAGTTCCAGTCTCCATGATGTGGCTGTCCCAAAGTCCATGACTCCCCAAGGTGAATCTGGCCACTCTTGACCATATCAAATAATTAGACCCCTCTAGGGTTACTGAAATAGAAATCTCTGATTTTTCCATCATGTGTAGCTGGATAACATCAAGAGTAGCTAGTATCCAGTGGAAAAGACTTCAAAGGAATTATCAGAGTGAGAAAAAGAAATTTAAAGAAGAATTGGATGAACTTTGCTATTTTTGGCAAAATCTGGATAAGAGAATGAAGAACACACCAAGAACAGTATGAACTTTGCCAAAAATAGAAATAAAAACACAGAGATTTGCGGAAGAAAGAAAGGTTTCAAGAGCTTAAAGCTCTGATACCATGTGAGAATTGATAGAAATATGAGAAACAAATAGAGAAATGTTGTTGGAGAATGAAGAACAGTGAAGAACAATAGAGAGAGAGAGAGTGACGAAAGTAAAGAGAGACAAAGAGAGAAATAAGTTTCTTGATTGATTCTGTGTGATACAAGTTGCATAAATAGATACAAGAGAAGATAATGAGACAATTGCAATAGATTAAACAATTGGAGACAGAGATCAGGTATGTCACTCTCGCCTGAACACTGAAAGTGACCTCTCCTCTTCCTCTTTCCTCCTTAGCTCAACATGTGACTCCTTGTTGTCTCAAGCTCCAACAGCTCCATCCACTTGCTTACTGGCGAGATATTTGAATCCTCCACACACTTTATCTGTCTTCCAAGACACTCTTGTGCAGATGGACTTAAACTCTCTCTTGATCTTTATTGCTTCATCTCAACATTGTAAAGACTTGAGCTTTGAGTGTGAATCTTCAAGAAAACCCTAGAGATCTTCCCTTGCAGCTCACGGCAACACACCACAAAGTCTTAACACCACTTCTGAACTTGGTAAACTTCAACCGACACCTTCTTGAAGCTGGATCTCCAAGATAAACACCAACGGACACCAACACTTGTTCTTCAAAGATCTAGCTTCCGGATTCTTCAAGAACACTCAAGAACACAAGTTGCTTTTTGCGCAACCTGGCTCTGATACCATAAGATTTCTAGAGATCTAGTGTAGTAATAGAGATTAGAGAAGAGATTAGAGAGATTAAGAAGAGATTTGAGTAAAGGAAAGACTAATCCGAGACAAAGAGACTAAGAACCATTCTTAAAATGTCTAAGAGACTTTCATTGCTTTGCTTAATCATTAATCAGAGAGTGTTTACAATATATATAGAGAGAACTAATGAGGGTTTGCGACAAGGTAAAGTGGTCTGATCACTATTCAAAGCATGTAGAGTCAAGGAGAGGAGGAGCGCCTGGTTTGAATACTTGGACCACATTGCACACACGCTTGATGCCAAAGGTATCTTGACCAGATACCTTTGCCTTTACAGCCTGTCATAGCGCGCCTTCTTTATCTCCAAACGGTCACAAGGTTTGTGATCCAAACCTTAGCTGCGCATCCTAACCTTCCACACCACTTGGTGTCTTTGCTTCACTTCACTTCTTCTTACTTAGTTACCATTGTCACTGTGGTAACTTTTGTAATAGTGAATAGTGTGCATTCACTATTCACTATCTACTATTTCCCAAATAGTGTAGAAACCTCATCTCTTACTTAGCCTCATCTTCTCTTACTTAAGCCTCTCATCTCAACACTGGTTTGATAAAAATCTTGAAGATATTGCCATATGTCCGAACAGGCTAATCTGGAATCATCTGGATAGAAAGTGGGATATCTTCTTACTCACAACTCCTATGAGATTTATTCAACTCCTGGTTATTCTCCACTGATTAGTGGTTCCAAATAAAGCTTCTTAGATCGTGGTTCATCCTGGTTTGATAAGAATCATGAAGATAATGGCATATGTCCGAACAGGCTAATCTGGAATCATCTGGATAGAAGGTGGGATATCTTTTTGCTCACAACACTTATGAGATTTATTCAACTTTCTGGTTATTCTCCACTGATTAGTGGTTCCAAATAAAGCTTCTTAGATCGTGGTTCATCCTGGTTTGATAAGAATCAGGAAGATATTGCCATATGTTCGATCAGGCTAATCTGGAATCATCTGGATAGAAAGTGGGATATCTTCCTACTCACAACTCCTATGAGATTTATTCAACTTCCTGGTTATTCTCCACTGATTAGTGGTTCCAAATAAAGCTTCTTAGATCGTGGTTCATCCTGGTTTGATAAGAATCATGAAGATAATGGCATATGTCCAAACAGGCTAATCTGGAATCATCTGGATAGAAGGTGGGATATCTTCTTGCTCACAACACTTATGAGATTTATTCAACTTCCTGGTTATTCTCCACTGATTATTGGTTCCAAATAAAGCTTTTTAGATCGTGGTCATCCTGGTTTGATAAGAATCATGAAGATAATGACATATGTCCGAACAGGCTAATCTGGAATCATCTGGATAGAAAGTGGGATATCTTCTTGCTCACAACACTTATGAGATTTATTCAACTTCCTGGTTATTCTCCACTGATTAGTGGTTCTAAATAAAGCTTCTTAGATTGTGGTTCATCCTGGTTTGATAAGAATCATGAAGATAATGGCATATGTCCGAACAGGCTAATCTGGAATCATCTGGATAGAAGGTGGGATATCTTCTTGCTCACAACACTTATGAGATTTATTCAACTTCCTGGTTATTCTCCACTGATTATTGGTTCCAAATAAAGCTTCTTAGATCGTGGTTCGTCCTGGTTTGATAAGAATCATGAAGATAATGGCATATGTCCGAACAGCCTAATCTGGAACCATCTGGATAGAAAGTGGGATATCTTCTTGCTCACAACTCCTATGAGATTTATTCAACTTCCTGGTTATTCTCCACTGATTAGTGGTTCCCAATCAAGCTTCTTATATATTGGTTTATCCTGGTTTGATAAGAATCATGAAGATATTGCCATATGGCCGAACAGGCTAATCTGGAATCATCTGGATAGAAAGTGGGATATCTTCTTACTCACAACACTTATGAGATTTATTCAACTTCCTGGTTATTCTCCACTGATTAGTGGTTCTAAATAAAGCTTCTTAGATTGTGGTTCATCCTGGTTTGATAAGAATCATGAAGATAATGGCATATGTCCGAACAGGCTAATCTGGAATCATCTGGATAGAAGGTGGGATATCTTCTTGCTCACAACACTTATGAGATTTATTCAACTTCCTGGTTATTCTCCACTGATTAGTGGTTCCAAATAAAGCTTCTTAGATCGTGGTTCGTCCTGGTTTGATAAGAATCATGAAGATAATGGCATATGTCCAAACAGCCTAATCTGGAACCATCTGGATAGAAAGTGGGATATCTTCTTGCTCACAACTCCTATGAGATTTATTCAACTTCCTGGTTATTCTCCACTGATTAGTGGTTCCCAATCAAGCTTCTTAGATATTGGTTTATCCTGGTTTGATAAGAATCATGAAGATATTGCCATATGGCCGAACAGGCTAATCTGGAATCATCTGGATAGAAAGTGGGATATCTTCTTACTCACAACACTTATGAGATTTATTCAACTTCCTGGTTATTCTCCACTGATTAGTGGTTCCAAATAAAGCTTCTTAGATCGTGGTTCATCCTGGTTTGATAAGAATCTTGAAGATATTGCCATATGTTCGAACAGGCTAATCTGGAATCATCTGGATAGAAAGTGGGATATCTTCTTACTCACAACTCCTATGAGATTTATTCAACTTCCCGGTTATTCTCTACTGATTAGTGGTTCCAAATAAAGCTTCTTAGATCGTGGTTCATCCTGGTTTGATAAGAATCATGAAGATAATGGCATATGTCCGAACAGACTAATCTGGAATCATCTGGATAGAAGGTGGGATATCTTCTTGCTCACAACACTTATGAGATTTATTCAACTTCCTGGTTATTCTCTACTGATTAGTGGTTCCAAATAAAGCTTTTTAGATCGTGGTTCATCCTGTGAGTTTTTTAAAGAGTCCTCTACTCTGTTCTGATCTGGTTTGTGTTTGTGTGTGGGTAAACTCCAATGGAGTAGATGAGAGAGTGTTAATGGCGATTTGAGAGAGAGAGTTGTGTAAGAGATTTGTGTAACCAGATTAGGAGATTAAGAGACTAGAGAATAAGAACAAGAGACTTAAGATTATGAAGGAGTAAGGGGAAATCCCCCTTAACTCACATAAGAGCTTACAAAACGAGATTACAATGTATATATACTTGTTTTACACTTTGCAAACTCATAAACCCTAAGATAGATAAGAAATGAAGGGAGGAGATGCTCTGGTTTGAAATGGACGCCCTTGATTAAGTCTTGTGGTCTTTGTAGCTTTGTTGAATGCACCTGATTGGATAGACAAAGGCTCCCATGTATTTGCCCACTTCTTTGGCTAGATTCATGGTCAAGCCTTTCTCTTCCTTTCTAGCTGTAGCCAGCCTGTCTTGGACTAGTCTTGCTCTTCCTTTCGCCAGCCTGTCACACTCCACACTAATCAGGCGCCAACTCCTCTGTGGTAAAGCACACAGCATCTCTTTGATGCTCTTTGATAAAGCACACAGCATCTCTTTGATGCTCTTTTGATGCCACTCTTAAACCCGAACTTTGCACATGCATAATAGGCTTCTTCATGGCTGTACGGACTTGCCTTGACCGTCCACCAATGCCCTATTATTGCACAGACCTCAAATGCCTTCACATGTTGAGGAAAGATGATTTAGGGTCGACCTCGTCCGTACTGGTCCGTACCATCCGTACCGGTCTCGACCCTATTCTTGCACATCCTACCAGACTCTCTTAAACACCTTCCATGTCTTCTTAAGATCAGTCTAAGCCTCTCCAGGACTTGACTTCACCCATGATAGATACTCCAAGACACTCCTGAAGCTTCTCTGAACTCTTCTAGAGATCTCCTGAAGCTTGCCCTATTTATGTACAAGCTCCATTCATCTCTTCAGTTCAACACTCCCCCTCAAGCTTAACTCTAGGAGATCCTGAGTTAAGCTTGGAACCCTGAAGAGCTTCCTCATTAAAAACCTCACCAAGGAAAACCCTTTGGGACAAAACCTTGATGAGGGAAAAAGAGTAAAGCCTTCAAGGCCTAGGGATTGGCCAGTGAGTCTTTGTGCCTTACCAACAATGTAAGGGACACAAAGACTCTGGATCATGGCCCTCATGTGATGCAAGGTAGATCACTTCTTTCCTTGCTCATCACCAACATATCTTGTACTCTTCTTCAGACTGATCTTGATCTCTCCCCCTTTCACCCAACTTCCTGTTGGGTTTCTAGTGCTCGGATTACCAGATCATCTTTGATAGATACAAGCTGAGTCTTGGTTGCTTCTTCTTCATGAGTCACCACCATGTTACTGAAACCACTTCAAGATGCTTCAGACTGTAGTACCAAGACTGCTCTTCTCTTGAGGCCGCCTTGGAGATTGTTTACACATCTTCCATCATGTTTCATAACCTGCCTGCTCCTCTTCTTGAATAACCACCAAGTACTCTCATATCATGTAAGCTTCAACACTCCCCTCAAGCTTGACCATATGGAAAAAGTCAAGCTTGGAAGGATAGCTTCATGATCTGATCAATCACTCCATTACACAGCTCTTGAACTCGCCATCTTCAGGGAATGCTTGTGGAAGCCTCAGCTACCTCTTCAGTCAGCTCACACTGGAAGCCATACATGATAGAGTAGTCTTCATCTTCACACTGCCAAGAATGCTCTGACACTCTCTTGCTTAGACACGCCACTGCCTAAGCCCTTGATGGCTTCTTCTTCAGCTTGCAATGGACTCTTCTGAATCGCTTAGAAGCTCACTTAACTCCCCTCCTCAAGCTTGGATTGAGTATAAGGATCCAAGCTTGCAAGTTTGCTTCAGTGAGACTTCAAGCTAGTGGCGCATCACCACTTCTTTCCTTGCTGCTTTTATACTGTCCTCTCTACACTCTCTTGAGATGTGCAGGCCATGGTGACTCAACCACCACGAACAGAGCCGCAAGACTTCTTCTTTCTTCACTTGGATGGATGGTGAGCCAAGAACATTTTTGTGAACCTGAAACAACACTCAAACTCCAGCAAATATTAGAAACAAATGCATTGGGTCAATTCTTGATGTATCATCAAGTTTGAACACCAATGTCTTTAAGCAATGCAATGGCTCAACCCTTGTTATATAAACAAGTCTGACACCACTGTCTTACAAGCTAACTCCCACTAGCACAAGCAAGGCCTTAACAAATCCAAGCGAGATACTATGGTAAATTTTTAAGCTTCTTTACTCAGCTATTAGACATGAATCTAATGCCTCAATGTAAGATAGCTTTTGGACAGTATGCATCTTCTTTAAAGAACCTTAGCTTTAAAGTTCATGCATACTAATCTCAATCACCACAACACAACTCTTTAAGCACAACCTAGGATAGATTCTAACATTTAAATGTCTAGCAATCTTAAACAAATCCTTAGGAACAATCACAACACAATATCACAACCAGTAAACAACACAAGCTCATATCAAGATGGGTTTATAAAATCGCTTACAGCCAAGGAACCAGCACTGATTCCTTGAACCTCCATGGCATAAAGGTCATGACTTTGTTGGATATGAGAGCCTGGACGTCACAGGGCTTCTCCCCCTTCTGTTCATGACCACCATCTTGTTTCTCTAACTCAAAGACCCCTCCTTTCTCCAAGTCTTCTAGGCGCCATCTTCTTGATAGCTTTCATGATGAACCGGATGGGGAAAGCTCTTGGACAAGGCGCCTTGGATGAGGTTCGCGAGGCCTCTCCTTACACCTTTGCTTCCAATGAGTCTCTCCATCAGTTTGAACAGGAGAGAGGCTGAGAAACCAGGAACAACCGCCAGCTTCAGTCTTCTTCTTCTTGAAGTGTACATCGGATGGTGTTGTCTCCATGGTTTGGTTTTGAGCTGAGAAGTGAGTCTTGTGATTTGCGGAAGCTTCAACCAGGTTCAGATGAACCTGGCTCTGATACCATGTGAGTTTTTTAAAGAGTCCTCTACTCTGTTCTGATCTGGTTTGTGTTTGTGTGTGGGTAAACTCCAATGGAGTAGATGAGAGAGTGTTAATGGCGATTTGAGAGAGAGAGTTGTGTAAGAGATTTGTGTAACCAGATTAGGAGATTAAGAGACTAGAGAATAAGAACAAGAGACTTAAGATTATGAAGGAGTAAGGGGAAATCCCCCTTAACTCACATAAGAGCTTACAAAACGAGATTACAATGTATATATACTTGTTTTACACTTTGCAAACTCATAAACCCTAAGATAGATAAGAAATGAAGGGAGGAGATGCTCTGGTTTGAAATGGACGCCCTTGATTAAGTCTTGTGGTCTTTGTAGCTTTGTTGAATGCACCTGATTGGATAGACAAAGGCTCCCATGTATTTGCCCACTTCTTTGGCTAGATTCATGGTCAAGCCTTTCTCTTCCTTTCTAGCTGTAGCCAGCCTGTCTTGGACTAGTCTTGCTCTTCCTTTCGCCAGCCTGTCACACTCCACACTAATCAGGCGCCAACTCCTCTGTGGTAAAGCACACAGCATCTCTTTGATGCTCTTTGATAAAGCACACAGCATCTCTTTGATGCTCTTTTGATGCCACTCTTAAACCCGGACTTTGCACATGCATAATAGGCTTCTTCATGGCTGTACGGACTTGCCTTGACCGTCCACCAATGCCCTATTATTGCACAGACCTCAAATGCCTTCACATGTTGAGGAAAGATGATTTAGGGTCGACCTCGTCCGTACTGGTCCGTACCATCCGTACCGGTCTCGACCCTATTCTTGCACATCCTACCAGACTCTCTTAAACACCTTCCATGTCTTCTTAAGATCAGTCTAAGCCTCTCCAGGACTTGACTTCACCCATGATAGATACTCCAAGACACTCCTGAAGCTTCTCTGAACTCTTCTAGAGATCTCCTGAAGCTTGCCCTATTTATGTACAAGCTCCATTCATCTCTTCAGTTCAACACATCCTGGTTTGATAAGAATCATGAAGATATTGCCATATGTCCGAAGAGGCTAATCTGGAATCATCTGGATAGAAAGTGGGATATCTTCTTACTCACAACACTTATGAGATTTATTCAACTTCCTGGTTATTCTCCACTGATTAGTGGTTCAAAATAAGCTTCTTAGATCTTGGTTCATCCTGGTTTGATAAGAATCTTGAAGATATTGCCATATGTCCGAACAGGCTAATCTGGAATCATCTGGATAGAAAGTGGGATATCTTCTTGCTAACAACTGTTAGAATGAAGAAGGAAGAAGCAGTAGCTAAGAGTGATCAAGGCGACTTGTGCAAAGTTGGTGCAAAAGAAATAATGCCCAAAAGTTTGCACAAGGAAGATCATGAATCAAACACTGTCCGGATCATGCTCTGAATCACCAAGAGGGGAATGTGCAAGATCAGTATCAAGATCAAGAGTGTGCATTATCAGGGCAATGATCATGTTGGTGCAAAGTCAGGGAGTTCCTGTCGAAACACTTCAAAGAGTTTTGAAGTCATTGGCGCCAAGGAGATAAGTTTGAATTCAAAGTGTGATCACATGTGAGCTCAAAGCAAAGAGCTGTTAGGATCTGTCCCAATCTCGCCAGCCTGCACTGCTCAGTTCCTTGTCCTCTTCCAGCAGTATTATTTAATGATTCCCTAGGATAATATTAGTTTATGATATTGTTATTATATGTGCTAGGGTTTCTCATTGCTTCTCATTGCTGTATTGGCTATATAATAGCCTTGTTGTAATCGATTTCAAGTAAGGAAAGAGGAGTTCTCTTACTTCACCATTCTCATGTTTCTCATACTCATATTCTCTTATACTCTTTGCTAATCTCGGCATCTTCATTCATTTACTCAAAACAATTCTCACTCACTCTCACTTACTCTCTCACTCTCTTAAATCGCCAATACTCTGTTTCCATTACTCTCTCACATCATATTGTCTCAATTCTGACATGGTATCAGAGCATTAAGCTCTTGAGACTTACTCACTTCCGCAAATTTCTCTGAGTTTTATTTCTATTTTTGGCAAAGTTCATCCTGTTCTTGAGTGTTCTTCATTTTCTCTTTCCAGAATTTGCCAAAAATAGCAAAGTTCATCTAAACTTGTTTGTAAAAGGTTCTTAAGCTGTTCTTGATGTATTCTGGAGAAAGCACAAGGATGGTGTTCATACCAGTTACACTCAAGGGAGCTAACTACCTACACTGGGCAAGGCTCACTAAGACAGCCCTTGGAGGCAGAGGTCTTTGGGGGATTGTTGAAGAAGGCAGAGGCGCCAAGAAGAAAGCTGTTCTAGGAGAGGATGGCAAAGAAGTGGTGCAAGCTGATGCTGAAGACAAGAAGCGAGTTCAAGAGGATCTCCTGGTCTTGTCTATCATCCAACACAGCCTTGAGGCATCAATCTTGGAGTCTTACGCCTACTGTGAGACTTCAAAAGAACTATGGGATACACTCCAAAAGGTGTTTGGCAATGTATCCAACCTCAATCGTGTATTTGAAGTAAAAAGGGCTATCAACAATCTGTCTCAAGAGGATACAGAGTTTGATACACACTTTGGGAAGTTCAGATCCCTATGGGCAGAGCTGGAGATGCTGAGACCAGCTACCTTGGATCCGGATGTATTGAATGAAAGAAGAGAGCAAGATAAGGTCTTTGCCTTGCTCTTCACTCTCAGTCCCGGGTACAGTGACTTGATCAAGCACATTCTGAGGGGAGTCAATCTCCCATCTCTAGATGAAGTGTGCTCTCAAGTCCAAAAGGAGTTTGGCTCACAAGGCTTGTTTGGAGGAAAGGAGTCCCTTCAACTGTCAAACCAAGCATCCGCCAAGTACAAAAAGCCAGAGGGAGGAGGACTCAAGTGTGAGCACTGTCAACGTGAAGGGCACAGAAAGGAGAAGTGTTGGGATCTCAACCCACACCTCAAACCTGCCAAGTTCAGATGAACCAAGTCCATGGAGGTACAAGGAACTAGCTCAGGTTCCTTGAGTTGTAAGCTAACCTCCTGAACTTAATCTGAGCTTGTTTAATTTATTTAAATTATGTCTGGTGTTTGTGCAATGGTTTAGGATTGTTTAAGGTTGCTAGCTTCTGTCCTAGAATCATTTGGTTAAGTTGTGTGTGTGCTAGGCGAGTTGTTTAGCCTCTGTTTTTTGTCTTGTTGCATTTGCTAGAGGTCTAGGAGAGTTTCCTGGCTTGTAGTGCATTCATGTTCTGTTTAAGGTGATTAGATGAGTTGTCTAGTCTCTGTGGCTGTTCAAAGTTTTCTTTCAAATTGCCTAAATGTCTTGTGTTGATGAGTTATCATTCTTGTTGCATTTAGAGAAGTTGGTGTGCATGGATTTGTTCTAAATGTGTGTTTAGCTTCTGTCCATTGCATTTGTTTTAAACATTGGGATCAGACTTGATGTGATATCAAGGTTTGATCCTAGTGTGTGTGGACTGATTCTTGTTGGAGTTTGAGTGATGTTTCAGGTACACAAGAGGTGATCTCTGTCCATCATCAAATCAATACAAAGAAGAAGTCTTTGCCCATGTGTTCAGAGCCTACACTTGGTGTATATTCCTGACCTTGGAGAGACAACTTGTGTGTAGAACCGGTTGAATTAAGCGCAGCCTGTTTGGGTGTTGAGCTCCTGGTTCCAAGAGACACACAAGGAAGAGTTGTTTTAGGCAGTGGATAGGAGATAAGAGGAGGAGGAACTGGTTGACTTAAGCGCAGCTGTTGGGGTGATGCGCTCCTGGTTCTAGCTAAGTCTTGCTCACTTCCAAGCTTGGTCCATCCCTATACTCTCTGGATCAAGCTTGAGGAGGGGTAATGAAGAGAGCAATCCTGAAGATCCAACCACCACAAGCCATTGGCAAGCTGTGGAGTTCACACTTGCATCATGAATCCGATCAAAGAAGACTCAAGGCACTCACTGTCCCAAGCATGAGATTGAGCTTCCATGATCTGAGTGTTACTTTACCAAGTGGGGATTCAAGTGGAGTTCACTCCCCACCATACTGATGAAAGGGAAGCACCTTAAACTCATCTCAATACATTTATGATTGTTCTTACACTTAAAATGTTATTGAGCTTGTTGTGATTGAATGCTTTGCCTTGAGAACTGATGCACCTTTGGGATAATGTAATCAGGTACCTTAGTGGAACTCTCTGAAGTAGAAGCTGGTGGTCCCTAAGCCCTTTCAAGATGGCGAGTAGTCAGAAGAGAGGGGCAGACACAACCGGCCTTAAAGAAGAGTTCCGAGATGTTGGTGTGTGCAAGTTATGGAGTTCATCCTTGCAACACAAGTCAGGCCATGATCCAGAGTCTAAGGACTCCACCATGAGTTATCTGAGTTCCTTAGACTCACTGGCCAATCCCCAAGCTGTGTTGAACTCTACTCTTTTTCCTTGGTATGAGTTTTGTCCCATGTGGTTTTCTCATACTAAAGGTTTTAATGAGGGAGCTTCTTCATAGTTCCCAAGCTTGCCCAAGGATCTTCCTATGGGTCAAGCTTGAGGGGGAGTGTTAGAATGAAGAAGGAAGAAGCAGTAGCTAAGAGTGATCAAGGCGACTTGTGCAAAGTTGGTGCAAAAAGAAATAATGCCCAAAGTTTGCACAAGGAAGATCATGAATCAAACACTGTCCGGATCATGCTCTGAATCACCAAGAGGGGAATGTGCAAGATCAGTATCAAGATCAAGAGTGTGCATTATCAGGGCAATGATCATGTTGGTGCAAAAGTCAGGGAGTTCCTGTCACACTTCAAAGAGTTTTTGAAGTCATTGGCGCCAAGGAGATAAGTTTGAATTCAAAGTGTGAACACAATGTGAGCTCAAAGCAAAGAGCTGTTAGGATCTGTGCCCAATCTCGCCAGCCTGCACTGCTCAGTTCCCTTGTGTTCCTCTCCAGCAGTATTATTTAATGATTCCCTAGGATATATTAGTTTATGATATTGTTATTATATGTGCTAGGGTTTCTCATTGCTTCTCATTGCTGTATTGGCTATATAATAGCCTTGTTGTAATCGATTTCAAGTAAGGAAAGAGGAGTTCTCTTACTTCACCATTCTCATGTTTTCTCATACTCATATTCTCTTTATACTCTTTGCTAATCTCGGCATCTTCATTCATTTACTCAAAACAATTCTCACTCACTCTCACTTTACTCTCTCACTCTCTTAAATCGCCAATACTCTGTTTCCATTACTCTCTCACATCATATTGTCTCA
>NW_026616074.1:0-30924 GCF_000801105.2 Raphanus sativus
AAACCAGGATGAACCACGATCTAAGAAGCTTTATTTGGGAACCACTAATCAGTGGAGAATAACCAGGAAGTTGAATAAGTCTCATAGGAGTTGTGATTAAGAAGAATCCCACCTTTCTATCCAGATGATTCCAGATTAGCCTGTTCGACATATGGCAATATCTTCATGATTCTTATCAAACCAGGATGAACCACGATCGAAGAAGCTTTATTTGGAAACCACTAATCAGTGGAGAATAACCAGGAAGTTGAATAAATCTCATAGGAGTTGTGAGTAAGAAGATATCCCACTTTCTATCCAGATGATTCCAGATTGGCTGTCGGACATATGGCAATATCTTCATGATTCTTATCAAACCAGGATGAACCACGATCTAAGAAGCTTTATTTGGAACCACTAATCAGTGGAGAATAACCAGGAAGTTGAATAAGTCTCATAGGAGTTGTGATTAGAGATATCCCACTTTCTATCCAGATGATTCCAGATTAGCCTGTTCGCGACATATGGCAATATCTTCATGATTCTTATCAAACCAGGATGAACCACGATCTAAGAAGCTTTATTGGAACCACTAATCAGTGGAGAATAACCAGGAAGGTTTCAATAAATCTCATAAGTGTTGTGAGCAAGAAGATATCCCACCTTCTATTCCAGATGATTCTAGATTTGCCTGTTCGGACATATGCCATTATCTTCATGATTCTTATCAAACCAGGATGAACCACGATCTAAGAAGCTTTATTTGGAACCACTAATCAGTGGAGAAATAACCAGGAAGTTTGAATAAATCTCATAGGAGTTGTGAGTAAGAAGATATCACACTTTCTATCCAGATGATTCCAGATTGGGCTGTTCGGACATATGGCAATTATCTTCATGATTCATATCAAACCAGGATGAACCATGATCTAAGAAGCTTTATTTGAACCACTAATCAGTGGAGAATAACCAGGAAGTTGAATAAATCTCATAGGAGTTTTGGAGTAAGAAGATATCCCACTTTCTATCCAGATGATTCCAGATTAGCCTGTTCGGACATATGGCAATATCTTCATGATCTTTATCAAACCAGGATGAACCACGATCGAAGAAGCTTTATTTGGAACCACTAATCAGTGGGGAATAACCAGGAAGTTGAATAAATCTAATAGGAGTTGTGAGTAAGAAGATATCCCACTTCTATCCAGATGATTCCAGATTGGCCTGTTCGGACATATGACAATATCTTCATGATTCTTATCAAACCAGGATGAACCCACGATTAAGAAGCTTTATTTGGAACCCACTAATCAGTGGAGAATAACCAGGAAGTTGAATAAATCTCA
This sequence comes from Raphanus sativus, assembly GCF_000801105.2. Taxonomy (NCBI): domain Eukaryota; kingdom Viridiplantae; phylum Streptophyta; class Magnoliopsida; order Brassicales; family Brassicaceae; genus Raphanus; species Raphanus sativus. Next base: position 1,326 of record NW_026616074.1, read on the forward strand.
TAGGAGTTGTGAGTAAGAAGATATCCCACTTTTATCCAGATGATTCAAGATTAGCCTGTTCGGACATATGGCCAATATCTTCATGATTCTTATCAAACCAGGATGAACCACGATCTAAGAAGCTTTATTTGGAACCACTAATCAGTGGAGAATAACCAGGAAGTGAATAAGTCTCATAGGAGTTGTGATTAAAAGAGTATCCCACTTTCTATCCCAGATGATTCCAGATTAGCCTTGTTCGGACATATGGCAATATCTTCATGATTCTTATCAAACCAGGATGAACCACGATCTAAGAAGCTTTATTTGGAACCACTAATCAGTGGAAATAACCAGGAAGTTCAATAAATCTCATAAGTGTTGTGAGCAGATATCCCAGCCTCTATCCAGATGATTCTAGATTTGCCTGTTCGGACATATGCCATTATCTTCATGATTCTTATCAAACCAGGATGAACCACGATCTAAGAAGCTTATTTTTGGAACACTAATCATGTGGAAAATACCAGGAAGTTGAATAAATCTCATAGGAGTTGTGAGTAAGGAAGATATCCCACTTTCTATTCAGATGATTCCAGATTGGCTGTTCGGACATATGTCAATATCTTTATGATTTTATCAAACCAGGATGAACCACGATCTAAGAAGCTTTATTTGGAACCACTAATCAGGTGGAGAATAACCAGGAAGTTGAATAAATCTCATAGGAGTTTAGTAAGAAGATATCCCACTTTCTATCCAGATGATTCCAGATTAGCCTGTTCGGACATATGTAATATCTTCATGATTCTTATCCAAACCAGGATGAACCACGATCTAAGAAGCTTTATTTGGAACCACTAATCAGTGGAGAATAACCAGGAAGTTGAATAAATCTCATAGGAGTTGTGAGTAAGAAGAATCCCACTTTCTATCCAGATGATTCCAGATTGGCCTGTTCGGACATATGGCAATATCTTCATGATTCTTATCAAAACCAGGATGAACCACGATCTAAGAAGCTTTATTTGGAACCACTATCAGTGGAGAATAACCAGGAAATTGAATAAAATCTCATAGGAGTTGTGAGTAAGAAGATATCCCACTTTCTATCCAGAGTATTCAGATTAGCCTGTTCGGATAGTATGTCAATATCTTCATGATTCTTATCAAACCAGGATAAACCAATATATAAGAAGCTTGATTGGGAAACCACTAATCAGTTGAGAATAACCAGGAAGTTGAATAAGTCTCATAGGAGTTGTGATTAAGAAGATATCCACTTTTATCCAGATTGATTCCAGATTAGCCTGTTCGGACATAAGGCAATATCTTCATGATTCTTATCAAAACCAGGATGAACCACGATCTAAGAAGCTTTATTTGGAACCACTAAATCAGTGGAGAATAACCAGGAAGTTGAATAAATCTCACAGGAGTTGTGAGTAAGAAGATATCCCACTTTCTATCCAGATGATTCCAGATTGGGCTGTTCGGACATATGGCAATATCTTCATGATTCTTATCAACCAGGATGAACCACGATCTAAGAAGCTTTTATTTGGAACCACTAATCAGTGGAGAATAACCAGGAAGTTGAATAAATCTCATAGGAGTTGTGAGTAAGAAGATATCCCACTTTCTATCCAGATGATTCCAGATGGGGCTGTTCGGACATATGGCAATATCTTCATGATTCTTATCCAAACCAGGATGAACCACGATCTAAGAAGCTTTATTTGGAACCACTAATCAGTGGAGAATAACCAGGAAGTTGAATAAATCTCATAGGAGTTGTGAGTAAGAAGATATCCCACTTTATTATCCAGATGATTCCAGATTGGCCTGTTCGGACATATGGCAATATCTTCATGATTCTTATCAAACCAGGATGAACCACGATCTAAGAAGCTTTATTTGGAACCACTAATCAGTGGAGAATAACCAGGAAGTTTGAATAAGTCTCATAGGAGTTGTGATTAAGAAGATATTCCCACTTTCTATCCAGATGATTCCAGATTAGCCTGTTCGGACATATGCATTATCTTCATGATTCTTATCAAACCAGGATGAACCACGATCTAAGAAGCTTTATTTGGAACCAATAATCAGTGGAGAATAACCAGAAGTTCAATAAATCTCATAAGTGTTGTGAGCAAGAAGATATCCCACCTTCTATCCAGATGATTCTAGATTTGCCTGTTCAAACATATGCCATTATCTTCATGATTCTTATCAAACCAGGATGAACCACGATCTAAGAAGCTTTATTTGGAACCACTAATCAGTGGAGAATAACCAGGAAGTTGAATTAAATCTCATAGGTGTTGTGAGCAAGAAGATATCCCACCTTCTATCCAGATGAATTCTAGATTTGCCTGTTCGGGACATATGCCATTATCTTCATGATTCTTATCAACCAGGATGAACCACGATCTAAGAAGCTTGATTGGGAACCACTAATCAGTGGAGAATAACCAGGAAGTTGAATAAATCTCATAGGAGTTTTGTGAGTAAGAAGGATATCCCACTTTCTATCCAGATGATTCCAGATTGGGCTGTTCGGACATTATGGCAATATCTTCATGATTCTTATCAAACCAGGATGAACCACGATCTAAGAAGCTTTTATTGGAACCACTAATCAGTGGAGAATAACCAGGAAGTTGAATAAATCTCATAGGAGTTGTGAGTAAGAAGATATCCCACTTTCTATCCAGATGATTCCAGATTGGCCTGTTCGGACATATGGCAATATCTTCATGATTCTTATCAAACCAGGATGAACCACGATAGAAGAAGCTTTATTTGGAACCACTAATCAGTGGAGAATAACCAGGAAGTTGAATAAAATCTCATAGGAGTTGTGAGTAAGAAGATATCCCACTTTCTATCCAGATGATTCCAGATTGGCCTGTTCGGACATATGGCAATATCTTCATGATTCTTATCAAACCAGGATGAACCACGATATAAGAAGCTTTATTTGGAACCACTAATCAGTGGAGAATAACCAGGAAGTTGAATAAATCTCATAGGAGTTTGTGAGTAAGAAAGATATCCCAGTTTATATCCAGATGATTCCAGATTAGCCTGTTCGGACATATGGCAATATCTTCATGATTCTTATCAAACCAGGATGAACCACGATCTAAGAAGCTTTATTTGGAACCACTAATCAGTGGAGAATAACCAGGAAGTTGAATTAAGTCTCATAGGGAGTTGTGATTAAGAATATCCCACTTTCTATCCAGATGATTCCAGATTAGCCTGTTCGGACATATGGCAATATCTTCATGATTCTTATCAAACCAGGATGAACCCGATCGAAGAAGCTTTATTTGGAACCACTAATCAGTGGAGAATAACCAGGAAGTTGAATAAATCTCATAGGAGTTGTGAGTAAGAGATATCCCACTTTCTATCCAGATGATTCCAGATTGGCCTGTTCGGACATATGGCAATATCTTCATGATCTTATCAAACCAGGATGAACCACGATCTAAGAAGCTTTATTTGGAAACCACTAATCAGTGGAGAATAACCAGGAAGTTGAATAAGTCTCATAGGAGTTGTGATTAAGAAGATATCCCACTTTCTATCCAGATGATTCCAGATTAGCCTGTGTTCGGACATATGGCAATATCTCATGATTCTTATCAAAACCAGGATGAACCACGATCTAAGAAGCTTTATTTGGAACCACTAAATCAGTGGAGAATAACCAGGAAGTTCAATAAATCTCATAAGTGTTGTGAGCAAGAAGATATCCCACCTTCTATCCAGATGATTCTAGATTTGCCTGTTCGGACATATGCCATTATCTTCATGATTCTTATCAAACCAGGATGAACCACGATCTAAGAAGCTTTATTTGGAACCACTAATCAGTGGAGAATAACCAGGAAGTTGAATAAATCTCATAGGAGTTGTGAGTAAGAAGATATCACACTTTCTATCCAGATGATTCCAGATTGGGCTGTTCGACATATGGCATATCTTCATGATTCATATCAAACCAGGATGAACCATGATCTAAGAAGCTTTATTTGGAACCACTAATCAGTGGAGAATAACCAGGAAGTTGAATAAATCTCATAGGAGTTTTGAGTAAGAAGATATCCCACTTTCTATCCAGATGATTCCAGATTAGCCTGTTCGGACATATGGCAATATCTTCATGATTCTTATCAAACCAGGATGAACCACGATCGAAGAAGCTTTATTTGGAACCACTAATCAGTGGGAATAACCAGGAAGTGAATAAATCTAATAGGAGTTGTGGAGTAAGAAGATATCCCACTTGTTAATATGAGAATCCAATGTCCATTCTTCTTATTGCAAGGGAAGTACCTAAAACTTACTTATTTTGTTTTATAGGTTTGCCCCTTGAGAATTGATGCATGTGTTTGTGCATTGTATGAATCAGGTACTTGGAGCTCATGAACAGAGTCTGGTCGTGGATCAAACCTTTGATGATGGCAGGAGGTCAGAAGAAAGGGGGGACACAAAGAACCAGCCACATGAAGAGTTCCAAGCAGTTTTGAGTGTGAAGCAAGGAAGGCATTGGTGCTTGCTTGCCATTGAAGTAAGGCCATGATCCAGGGTTTATGAGTCCCTAAACTTGATCCTAAGACTCATTAAACCCACTGGCCAATCCCTAGGCTGAGGGTAGTTGCACTCTTTTTCCCTAAGTGATGGTTTTATCCCATGAGGTTTTCCACACTTAGGTTTTTAATGAGGCAAGTACTCTTAGTTCCAAGCTTGGCCCAAGGATCTGCTATGGTCAAGCTTGAGGGGGAGTGTTGAAATAAATAAAGGAATGACCAGAAGAAGAAGCTGGTTGATGATCAAAGGAGAGTTCAACAAGAGAAGCCGATTTGATTCTGTTTTGTACAGACTTTCTCCACAAGCTACCACTTGACCTAACCTGACTTGCAAGGCAAGGAATGAGTTGTGGAGAGTAATATGGACGTGGGAAACACTGAGATGTCAAGGAAACATGTTTCAATTAAAATAAGAGAGCCTGGTTTGAATTTGAAAAGAAGAAGTCACATGTTGCTTAAGAGAAGCAGCTGGACCTGTCACTTTCACTCAACCAGGCTGTGTAAACCTCTCTCCTGTCACTCTCACTCCCTCTGGTCGAGATTCACCTTGGCTGCATCCTTCTGGCTTCATCAGAAACCCCACAATAATATTTGTTTAGTCATTCCCTTGTTTAATCATTGTTTATTGTAAGTGATTGTCTATTTAAAGACTTCACCACCTCTTGTAACATTCATTCAGTATCAATACAGGTTCTATCAGTCTAATTTCGTGGCTCTCTCTCCCTTGCTTGTGTTCAAACAATATTCACAATGTAAGGAGTTTAGAGTTATGGTTTAGAGGCTGCCTTAACTCTCTTTCTCTTAAGGCAGCCTAATACTTGTAAAACTCACTCTAAACTCTTCTTTATGTCTTCTCAAACTCTAGATTACTGATTCTAAATCCTCTTCATCTTAAGTACACAAACTCAAAGTGTTGTGTTACTACAGAAGGATAGATTCAAACTAGAGCTTCTTTGCCACACATAACCAGTTTACTCTCTAGGATCTTTTGGTTATAGTGTAGGCTGTTTAAGAGGATTCAACCACCAGTTGGTTGTCTCTTCCTTTGAATGGTGAGTTCCTGTTGTATGGTTGAAGGGGATTCAGTTACAAGTTAACTGAATACTCTCTTGACATGAGACAAACACTCATGAATTCCAACATGGTATCAGAGCCTAGTTGCTCTCTTGGGCTGAACTCACTCTGTTCTACTTCATCCTGAAGCTCTTTCTCTCTCACTTTGAAATTGTTTTTGATGAGCTGTGTGGCTAGGATTCAAAACATGAGCAGTAGAGAGGTTAGATGAAGTATGTTTTTCAAAATTCAGGATGCAATCTTTAAATGTTTTTTTTAAATCAATGACTCTCCCCTTGATCTCCTCATTGTTTAAGGTTTGGATGAAAGACTGAAATATGTTGTTACCAGCCTGAGGGAGGGAGAAAAGATTATTCTTGCATCTTGAAATCACTTAAAAAAAAATATTCTGAAAAATGTTTTTGAACAGATTCTTGAGTAATCTGATTCTGAAAAATGTTTTAAAAATATTTGACCAGTGGACAAACTGTTTTGATCCATTGGTGTCTTTGTTGTGTGAGCCATAGAAAACACTTGTTTATGTGTTATTCTGATGGTTCCCTTGTTGCAAGCCCTGGAAAACATCAGTTCATGAGTTATTCCAGTGGTACTTTTCTAAGATCAGTGAGCAAATTAATTGTTCAATGGTCCATTGTGTTTCAGCTACTAAAGCACCAAACTCATGAGGAGTATTGGTTGCTCCTGGCTGTTAATGCTTCCGCAAAACTCAAGAAAACAGAGCAAAACTCTGTCCATTAGAACTCTTGAGCAAACTCTCTATTCTCTCTTTTCTAATTCTCTGATTCTCAGATTACTTATTCTCCATCATTCTCCCATTCTCTGGCTACTAATACTCTGGTTACATCATTCTCCACTCTCTACTTATTCTCTGGTTACTTAATTCTCTATTCTCACAATCTTGTTTAGAAACTGCCTAAGGTTGTTAAACTGTTGAAGTTAAGATGTCTTAAAAGAATTATCTTGCTTCTGCCCTTAGGAAAATAAATTCTCTTGTTGCCTGAATGCTTAGTCTTGTTGATTATGATTCAGAGAGTGTTGCTAGGATAGAATCATGAAGATATCTGTCCATTGCTTATTTAAATTGTGTGTTTAAAGATCAGACTTGGTGAAAACCAATGTTCTGGTCTCTTGTTGTCTACTGATGCTTGTCTTAGTGTTGGTTTGACAGATTGCCCATGTTGATCAGAGCCTGCACAAGATGCATATTCCTGACCATGGAGAAATAATTTCTGAGTAGACCAGGAGGCTTAAAAGCTCATATCAAGCTTGTCTCCTCCCCTATACTCGGATTCAAGCTTGAGGGGGGCTGTAAATGAGCTTCCATGGCCTGTCTAGAAGCCACTGCAAGAAGAATTCAACAAGGACAGCAACAACTTGGTGTTAGAACAGATGGCCATCAGAGACTACTTGACAAGAAGATCAGGTGGAGAGTCAAGCTGATTGGAATGCTATGAATCAGCCTAAGGCATGGAGTTAGAACAGTTACCTTCATTTGGGAAGCTATGAATCAGCCCATAGCATGTGTGCTTGTACCTGGTTGATGAAGCTTGTGGTCTCAAGGCATTGGTTATCATCATTGGCTCTCATCTTCCAAGCTTGACCACATACTCTCATTCTCAGGTCAAGCTTGAGGAGGGGTGTTAATATGAGAAGCCAATGTCCATTCTTCTTATGCAAGGGAAGTACCTAAAACTATACTTATTTTGTTTTGAATAGGTTTGCCCCTTGAGAATTGATGCATGTGTTTGTGCATTGTATGAATCAGGTACTTGGAGCTCATGAACAGAGTCTGGTCGTGGATCAAACCCTTTGATGATGGCAGGAGGTCAGAAGAAAGGGGGACACAAAAGAACCAGCCACATGAAGAGTTCCAAGCAGTTTTGAGTGTGAAGCAAGGAAGGCATTGGTGCTTGCTTGCCATTGAAGTAAGGCCATGATCCAGGGTTTATGAGTCCCTAAACTTGATCCTAAGACTCATAAACCCACTGGCCAATCCCTAGGCTGAGGGTAGTTGCACTCTTTTTCCCTAAGTGATGGTTTTATCCCATGAGGTTTTCCACACTTAGGTTTTTAATGAGGCAAGTACTCTTAGTTCCAAGCTTGCCCAAGGATCTCCTATGGTCAAGCTTGAGGGGGAGTGTTGAAATAAATAAAGGAATGACCAGAAGAAGAAGCTGGTTGATGATCAAAGGAGAGTTCAACAAGAGAAGCCAATTTGATTCTGTTTTGTACAGACTTTCTCCACAAGCTACCACTTGACCTAACCTGACTTGCAAGGCAAGGAATGAGTTGTGGAGAGTAATATGGACGTGGGAAACACTGAGATGTCAAGGAAACATGTTTCAATTAAAATAAGAGAGCCTGGTTTGAATTTGAAAAGAAGAAGTCACATGTTGCTTAAGAGAAGCAGCTGGACCTGTCACTTTCACTCAACCAGGCTGTGTAAACCTCTCTCCTGTCACTCTCACTCCCTCTGGTCGAGATTCACCTTGGCTGCATCCTTCTGGCTTCATCAGAAACCCACAATAATATTTGTTTAGTCATTCCCTTGTTTAATCATTGTTTATTGTAAGTGATTGTCTATTTAAAGACTTCACCACCTCTTGTAACATTCATTCAGTATCAATACAGGTTCTATCAGTCTAATTTCGTGGCTCTCTCTCCCTTGCTTGTGTTCAAACAATATTCACAATGTAAGGAGTTTAGAGTTATGGTTTAGAGGCTGCCTTAACTCTCTTTCTCTTAAGGCAGCCTAATACTTGTAAAACTCACTCTAAACTCTTCTTTATGTCTTCTCAAACTCTAGATTACTGATTCTAAATCCTCTTCATCTTAAGTACACAAAAACTCAAAGTGTTGTGTTACTACAGAAGGATAGATTCAAACTAGAGCTTCTTTGCCACACATAACCAGTTTACTCTCTAGGATCTTTGGTTATAGTGTAGGCTGTTTAAGAGGATTCAACCACCAGTTGGTTGTCTCTTCCTTTGAATGGTGAGTTCCTGTTGTATGGTTGAAGGGGATTCAGTTACAAGTTAACTGAATACTCTCTTGACATGAGACAAACACTCATAGAATTTCAACACCACTTTCTATCCAGATGATTCCAGATTAGCCTGTTCGGACATATGGCAATATCTTCATGATTCTTATCAAACCAGGATGAACCACGATCTAAGAAGCTTTATTTGGAACCACTAATCAGTGGAGAATAACCAGGAAGTTGAATAAATCTCATAGGAGTTGTGAGTAAGAAGATATCCCACTTTCTATCCAGATGATTCCAGATTAGCCTGTTCGGACATATGGCAATATCTTCATGATTCTTATCAAACCAGGATGAACCACGATCTAAGAAGCTTTATTTGGAACCACTAATCAGTGGAGAATAACCAGGAAGTTGAATAAATCTCATAGGAGTTGTGAGTAAGAAGATATCCCACTTTCTATCCAGATGATTCCAGATTAGCCTGTTCGGACATATGGCAATATCTTCATGATTCTTATCAAACCAGGATGAACCACGATCTAAGAAGCTTTATTTGGAACCACTAATCAGTGGAGAATAACCAGGAAGTTGAATAAATCTCATAAGAGTTGTGAGTAAGAAGATATCCCACTTTCTATCCAGATGATTCCAGATTAGCCTGTTCGGACATATGCCATTATCTTCATGATTCTTATCAAACCAGGATGAACCACGATCTAAGAAGCTTTATTTGGAACCACTAATCAGTGGAGAATAACCAGGAAGTTGAATAAATCTCATAGGAGTTGTGAGTAAGAAGATATCCCACTTTCTATCCAGATGATTCCAGATTAGCCTGTTCGGACATATGGCAATATCTTCATGATTCTTATCAAACCAGGATGAACCACGATCTAAGAAGCTTTATTTGGAACCACTAATCAGTGGAGAATAACCAGGAAGTTGAATAAATCTCATAGGAGTTGTGAGTAAGAAGATATCCCACTTTCTATCCAGATGATTCCAGATTAGCCTGTTCGGACATATGGCAATATCTTCATGATTCTTATCAAACCAGGATGAACCACGATCTAAGAAGCTTTATTTGGAACCACTAATCAGTGGAGAATAACCAGGAAGTTGAATAAATCTCATAGGAGTTGTGAGTAAGAAGATATCCCACTTTCTATCCAGATGATTCCAGATTAGCCTGTTCGGACATATGGCAATATCTTCATGATTCTTATCAAACCAGGATGAACCACGATCTAAGAAGCTTTATTTGGAACCACTAATCAGTGGAGAATAACCAGGAAGTTGAATAAATCTCATAGGAGTTGTGAGTAAGAAGATATCCCACTTTCTATCCAGATGATTCCAGATTAGCCTGTTCGGACATATGGCAATATCTTCATGATTCTTATCAAACCAGGATGAACCACGATCTAAGAAGCTTTATTTGGAACCACTAATCAGTGGAGAATAACCAGGAAGTTGAATAAATCTCATAGGAGTTGTGAGTAAGAAGATATCCCACTTTCTATCCAGATGATTCCAGATTAGCCTGTTCGGACATATGGCAATATCTTCATGATTCTTATCAAACCAGGATGAACCACGATCTAAGAAGCTTTATTTGGAACCACTAATCAGTGGAGAATAACCAGGAAGTTGAATAAATCTCATAGGAGTTGTGAGTAAGAAGATATCCCACTTTCTATCCAGATGATTCCAGATTAGCCTGTTCGGACATATGGCAATATCTTCATGATTCTTATCAAACCAGGATGAACCACGATCTAAGAAGCTTTATTTGGAACCACTAATCAGTGGAGAATAACCAGGAAGTTGAATAAATCTCATAGGAGTTGTGAGTAAGAAGATATCCCACTTTCTATCCAGATGATTCCAGATTAGCCTGTTCGGACATATGGCAATATCTTCATGATTCTTATCAAACCAGGATGAACCACGATCTAAGAAGCTTTATTTGGAACCACTAATCAGTGGAGAATAACCAGGAAGTTGAATAAATCTCATAGGAGTTGTGAGTAAGAAGATATCCCACTTTCTATCCAGATGATTCCAGATTAGCCTGTTCGGACATATGGCAATATCTTCATGATTCTTATCAAACCAGGATGAACCACGATCTAAGAAGCTTTATTTGGAACCACTAATCAGTGGAGAATAACCAGGAAGTTGAATAAATCTCATAGGAGTTGTGAGTAAGAAGATATCCCACTTTCTATCCAGATGATTCCAGATTAGCCTGTTCGGACATATGGCAATATCTTCATGATTCTTATCAAACCAGGATGAACCACGATCTAAGAAGCTTTATTTGGAACCACTAATCAGTGGAGAATAACCAGGAAGTTGAATAAATCTCATAAGAGTTGTGAGTAAGAAGATATCCCACTTTCTATCCAGATGATTCCAGATTAGCCTGTTCGGACATATGCCATTATCTTCATGATTCTTATCAAACCAGGATGAACCACGATCTAAGAAGCTTTATTTGGAACCACTAATCAGTGGAGAATAACCAGGAAGTTGAATAAATCTCATAGGAGTTGTGAGTAAGAAGATATCCCACTTTCTATCCAGATGATTCCAGATTAGCCTGTTCGGACATATGGCAATATCTTCATGATTCTTATCAAACCAGGATGAACCACGATCTAAGAAGCTTTATTTGGAACCACTAATCAGTGGAGAATAACCAGGAAGTTGAATAAATCTCATAGGAGTTGTGAGTAAGAAGATATCCCACTTTCTATCCAGATGATTCCAGATTAGCCTGTTCGGACATATGGCAATATCTTCATGATTCTTATCAAACCAGGATGAACCACGATCTAAGAAGCTTTATTTGGAACCACTAATCAGTGGAGAATAACCAGGAAGTTGAATAAATCTCATAGGAGTTGTGAGTAAGAAGATATCCCACTTTCTATCCAGATGATTCCAGATTAGCCTGTTCGGACATATGGCAATATCTTCATGATTCTTATCAAACCAGGATGAACCACGATCTAAGAAGCTTTATTTGGAACCACTAATCAGTGGAGAATAACCAGGAAGTTGAATAAATCTCATAGGAGTTGTGAGTAAGAAGATATCCCACTTTCTATCCAGATGATTCCAGATTAGCCTGTTCGGACATATGCCATTATCTTCATGATTCTTATCAAACCAGGATGAACCACGATCTAAGAAGCTTTATTTGGAACCACTAATCAGTGGAGAATAACCAGGAAGTTGAATAAATCTCATAGTGATGCAACCAAGCCTAGACTTGCTGAAGGATTGGCGACAGATGAGCTGAACCAGCTCACTGATACTGATGAGGAGACAAGTGAGCTAAACCAGCTGAGTGAGACTGAGGAGAAGCAGGATGAGCTGAACACTGATGGGGAGCTGAACACTGATTGCAAGATGGACCGAGACCCATTCTCCTTTCCTAGTGGGCCAATCACTCGATCACAAACCAGGAAATTGAAGGAAGCAATTGTTGGTTTGGTTTGCTTCAAACCAAACTCGAATTCAATCAAAGATCAAGACCAAATCGAAGTCAAGATATTCAACTATTCAGTCTTTAGTCTTGCCTAAGTTTTCTACAAGTTTTAAGTATGAGTTTATGTTTTCAATAAGTCAAAAACGTGTTCTTTGTTCTACATAAACCCTATGTCGATTTCTAATAAGATTCATTCACTCTTTTTATCAAAAATCTCTAAAACTGTGAATCCTTTGTTCATCTTTGAACATTGTTTGCTTAGGAGTAAAATCCTCTGCTCTTTGCTTGTTGATCACGTCCGAGCGGTGCCCTGCTCGATCACAAGCACATCGAACAAGTGTTTGATCTCCCATCGATCTCACACTGAAGTATCATCAACCATCTCTACCTTCATCCATAAACCATCTCCCATCTATCCTCATTATCCATAGAAACCATTGTTCTATCCATCCCAACGAACCCATAAACCAAATCACCCTCAAGGATCATAAAAAGGGAATCAAAACCAAGTAGGGTTTCATTAAGTGGTATCAGAGCAGATTTGAGGGCTACTGATTGGGGTTTGTTCTCGATTTCTTTCTTCTCTTTTGGGAACCTTATTTGATTCATCAATACTCTCTATACTCTTCTCTGTCTATCTAAAAGTGCGAGGGGGCCGACCAGATAAAAATATAATAAGATCAAAGTATCTAAGGCTGAAGAGAAATCCAGCCAGACTGAAGAGAAATCCAGTCTCTGGTGGTAAAGCTCCTTGCGATCTAAATCTCTTAATACTGTCTATCTTTCTTCTTTTGGGGTAGGGGATTTGTTCTGAAAGTTTGAACCTTGATCACTGCTGAGCTATTGGATTCACAGAGTTTGTTCACTACCAACACTTGAGAGAAACACTTGAGAGAAAACACCAGTGAGGCTTCGGCTATCTATACTTGTCTACTTACTTTTCTTGTTGAGTTTCTTAACAGGAAGCCATGTCTGAAAGTGACCAGGAACGAGAGGGGAGACCAGCAGCTAGACTAGATAAAACTCAAATGGAAGCTTTGATAGCTACTCTTATGAACGAGATGGATAAAAAACTTGAATTTGCTGGGATTACCCGTTCTACTAATGATGTTTTGGGTAATACTTCACAGGTTAGGAGAGCAGCTAGAGAGAAGAGGAGAGGAAAGCGACCTGCAGTAGCTAATGATCTAGACTCCTCCTCTGGTCGTAGCACGGATGAAGATCGATCAGAAAGATCCATCAGGACAGGACGAGCAGCTTCTCAAACCAGGTCAGACCGTGCAATGTCTCAAAATAGACATACCACCCGTCGAGCACCAAGAGACAGACCTGATGACCGTCTTGGAAACCTTAAGCTCCGGATACCTGTCTTTGGAGGCACTAGCAACCCTGATGACTATCTTGATTGGGAGAAGAAGATTGAATTGGTGTTTGACTGCCAAGATTATTCGGAGAAGAAGAAGGTAAGGCTTGCTGTAACTGAGTTCAATGGTTATGCCTTGCATTGGTGGGATCAGATTGTTACTACAAGAAGGAGGACTGGAGAAGCACAAGTTGCATCCTGGTATGAACTCAAGACTCTTATGAAGAAACGTTTTGTGCCAAGTTATTATGGGAAAGAGGTGCATCAAAAACTCAGGAGACTTACCCAAGGCACGAGGGGAGTAGAAGAATACTATCAAGAGATGGAAACTCTTATGCTTAAGGGTGGAGTAGCTGAATCAGCTGAGGCTACTATGGCACGTTTCCAGGCTGGGTTGAGCAGAGACATTCAGGATCGCATAGAGTTGTATGAGTATGAGGATATCTTTGAGTTGTTACACAAGTCCATCCTTATAGAACAACAGCTAAAGAGGAAGAACCCAACCAAGGGCTCCTATGGCAACAACTACAAGCCGACCACTACCAAAGAAGAGAAACCATGGATGAAGAAGGAAGATCTCAAGGGAAGTCAGCAGGATGATAAGGGAAAATCAACCACCACGAGATCCAGAGATGTGAAGTGTTTCAAGTGCCATGGCATTGGGCATTATGCCAATGAGTGTACTAACAAGAAAGTCATGATCCTCTTAGACAATGGTGAAATCGTTTCAGAAGAAGAACCAGCTGTTGCATCAGAGGAAGAACAGATTGATTATCCAGTTAACGGACAGCTTCTGGTTGCAAGAAGATCTCTTCAAGTCCAGTTCAAACCAGAGGAGACTGATCAAAGAGAAAATCTCTTCCACACTCGCTGCACAGTCTATGACAAGGTCTGTAGTTTGGTTATTGATGGTGGGAGTTGTACCAACGTTGCAAGTGAGGCGCTTGTGGAAAAGCTTGGGTTGAAGACTGGAAAGCATCCTAGGCCGTATCTACTTCAGTGGTTGAATGATCAAGGGGAACTGAAGGTGACTGAGCAAGTAATGGTCCCTATTACTATTGGGAGGTACCAAGATGAGATTGTTTGTGATGTCCTACCTATGGACACAAGTCACATCCTGCTAGGAAGGCCATGGCAATATGACAAAAAGGTGATTCATGATGGCTTTACTAATCGCCACTCATTCACTCACAGAGACAAGAAGATTGTTCTTGCTCCTCTCTCACCACAAGAAGTACACCATGATCAAGTCCAACTCAAACTTAGGAGGAAAGAAGACAAGGACAAGGTACCAGCATCAGAGAAACAAACAAAAGGTATTCTTCTAAGTGCTAAATCTAGTGATCTCCGGAAAGCAGCACACTTGAACCAATCTATGATCTTGTTTGTTTTTAAGGGAGCTTTACTAACTTTTTCTGACATTGCACCGGAGTTACCGAGTGATTTTGAGTTCATATTACAGGACTATGGAGATGTGTTTCCAGAAGAGAGTCCAAGTGGTTTGCCTCCACTCCGAGGGATTGAACACCAGATAGACTTAGTTCCAGGAGCCTCCTTGCCCAACAGGCCTGCTTACCGAACTAACCCTGATGAAACTAAAGAGCTGCAAAGACAAGTTGATGAGCTGATGGAGAAGGGTCACATCCGAGAGAGTATGAGCCCATGTGCAGTACCTGTGTTGTTGGTGCCAAAGAAAGATGGAAGCTGGCGCATGTGTGTGAGAATTGATAGATTATGGAATCAAAGAGAGATAAGTGTCTGGAGAAATGAAGAACACTGATGAACAAGAGAGAGAGAAGGAAAAACGAAATTGAGAGAGAGAGAGAGAGAGAGAGAGAGAGACAAAGAGAGAAAATGATTTCTTAATTAATTCAGAGTGTGATACAGGATATTTAAAGACTTACAGAGTGGCAAGTTGCCAAGAGATAAACTAATAAACAATGGAGGCAAATACAGGGATTAATAAACAATTGAGGAGAGAGGTCTGGTTGCTCAGAACAGACAGTGACAGGTCACAACGGTTCCTTAGGCTCTGTTCTGCGCATCTCTTCTTTCACAGACATGTGATCCTTCTCAACGTCTCTCTTCCTCTTTATTGACCCTCTCCACACTCTCTACACTACTTGATCACATAAGTCTATCTCTTGCCTTGCAAGTCACGCTTGATCACTTTAAGTGTTTGCCGTGAGGTGCACTCTTCATCAATGTCTCCTTATAACTTGTTTCATCTCAACACTTGCTGCTGTTTATTGCTTCATCTCAACACTCCCCCTCAAGCTTGACCATGTGGAACAAGTCAAGCTTGGAAGACCATGAAGCATTCCCTCATTAAAACCTTGATATGCAAAACCCAGTGGGACAAAAACATATCAAGGAAAGAGTAGAACACTTCATGGAGAGGGGATCACTGAGATGAAAGATCCACAAGTCCAAGCTTTGAATGAATGAACTCGCAGACCTTAGAACTTGCAGCTTTGGTGAAGATATCAGCCAGCTGGTCTTCACTTCTGGTGTAACATGGGAGGATGATCCTCTGCTCAACAGCTTGCCTCACCTTATGGCAATCAACTTCAATGTGTTTGGTTCTTTCATGGAAGACAGAGTTGCTGGCAATATGTATGGCCGCCTGATTATCACAATGCATAGTGATTGGTGTTGTAGCTTCAATTCCCAAATCTTTCAGCAACCCCTTGATCCAAATCAACTCGCTTGTAAGCTTCCTCATGGCTCTATATTCAGCTTCAGCACTTGAACATGACACAACCTTTTGCTTCTTGCTCTTCCAAGTCACCAAGTTGCCTCCAATGAATGTGCAGTAACCAGTGGTTGATCTCCTATCAACCCTATCTCCTGCCCAATCAGCATCACAATAGCCTACTATCTCAGTACTCTTGTTGCATCCCATCCATACTCCTTGTCCTGGTGCCTCTCTTAGGTACCTTAGTATCCTCTCCACCATATTCCAATGGTGCATCTTTGGAGCTTGCATGTGTTGGCTTACTTGGTTGACAGCAAAACACACATCTGGTCTGGTTATGGTGAGGTAGATAAGCTTCCCAACCATTCTCCTATAGTGCTTGACATCAGTGTATGGCTGGTTATCAATCTCCCCCTCACGCATCACTTTGTACCCATCTTCTAGTGGTGTTTTTGCTGCTCTGCCTCCTAGATCACCAGCCTCCTTTAGAAGATCCAGTGTATACTTTCTTTGGGATAAGAATAGTCCTTCTTGAGATCGGCATATCTCAATTCCCAGAAAGTATTTGAGCTCTCCTAGATCCTTGATGTCAAATGCTGACTTGAGAAAGACCTTGGTTAGATGTATCCCTTCTTTATCACTTCCTGTGATGATGATATCATCCACATACACCAAGATCACAATGATCCCCTTCTTGCTGGTCAGTGTAAACAATGTGTGATCAGCTTCAGACTTCACAAAACCTCTCCCATTGAGTGTGGTTCTTAGCTTGTGATACCAAGCCCTTGGTGATTGTTTTAAGCCATAAATGGCTTTCTTCAGCCTAAGTACATTTCCAGGTTTCACCAGATGCTCTAGACCAGGAGGTGGCTTCATGTAAACTTCATCTTCCAACTCTCCTTGTAGGAAAGCATTCTTCACATCCATCTGCCATAGATCCCACTCTAGATTTACTGCCAAAGACAGGACTATCCTTATGGTGTGCAGCTTGGCTACTGGCGCAAAGGTGTCTAGATAATCCTCTCCATAGGTCTGAGTGAAACCTCTTGCTACCAGCCTTGTCTTACGCCTCTCTACTGTACCATCAGCATTGTACTTGATTGTGAAGATCCACCTGCTTGTTACTGCCCTCTTGCCTTTGGGTAACTCTGCTTCATACCATGTATCATTGATGATCATGGCACTAGTCTCACTTCCCACTGATTCTCTCCATTCAGCATGTTCCATAGCTTCTTCATAGGACCTTGGGATGTACTCTTGATCCAACTCCCCAATAAACACCACATGCTCTTGAGGATATTGAGCTAGAGAGCACACTGCTTGTATAGGATGTGCTACAGCTTGGGAGTTGAAGTAGACCCGGTTGTTCTTCCAGTTTGATGCTGGTTGCTTGATCCTAGCACTTCTTCTTAATTGTGGGTTTATTGGACCTTCTTCAGGTATCACTGATCCACTATTCTGCTGGCTTGAACTCACCACTGGCTCCTCTTGAGTACTATGATGTTGTTCCTCTTGCACATGATTCTCAGCTTGATCATGAATTGCTGAAACATCCTCTTGATGTTGTTCAGCTTGATTGTCCCCCTCAGGATCAAGATGAGTGATTTCTGTATTCTCATTATCACTTCCCAATCCTGGTTGTACTGATACTGTTTCTTGTACTCCAGCTGTCCTCTCAATAGGTACACTGATGCCAAGACTCTCCATTACTCTTCTGAGACTATCAGCTCTATCTGAAGTAGGTTGGGATAAATTCTCCAAATCTTCCCAATTCTTCCCATCATAGTAACTTCTAGACTCCATGAACTTGACATCTCGTGAGATTAAGACCCTCCTGGTCTCTGGTACATAACACTTGTAGCCTTTCTGGTGAGGAGAATACCCAATGAACACTGCCTTTGTGCTTCTAGCATCAAGCTTGTTCCTCTGCCCTCCTGGTACCAGTACAAAGCAGATACATCCAAACACCCGCATGTGATCCAGAGATGGCTTGCTCTTGTTGAGGACTTCATAAGGTGAGATGTCATTGAGAACTCTAGTTGGGGTTCTGTTGATCAGGTGACAAGCAGAAACCACAGCATCACTCCAGAACCGTTTTGGAACACTCATGTGGAACATCATTGATCTAGCCACCTCCATAAGATGCCTGTTCTTTCTCTCAGCAATTCCATTTTGCTGAGGAGTATAAGGACAGCTAGTCTGGTGAATAATCCCTTGTTGAGATAAAAATTGCTTGAAAGCTCCACTTGTGTACTCTCCACCATTATCTGACCTGAGAATCTTCACCTTAGCATTGAAGTGGTTGGTGACATGAGCATGATAATTCTTGAAAGCTTCCAAGACTCTGTCCTTAGACTGGATCAGTGTTACCCACGTGTACTTGGACTTCTCATCAATGAAGGTAACAAAGTACTTGTGATTTTCTCTGGACATACAGGGTGCAGTCCACACATCAGAGTGAACCAAATCAAAGCACTTCTCATAGATCGTGCTTGACCTTGGAAATACTGTCTTGCAATGCTTCCCCAAGATACATGCTTCACACTCATCATTTTTAAACACCACTCCAGGAAGCATTAGATTTAATGCTCTAGTGTGCGGATGCCCCAATCTAGCATGCCATATAGTGCTCTCAATCCCAGCAGATGTACTGACCAAGCAACGAGATGAAGATTCAGCTAGTTGAGTCTTCTGGAGATGATACAACTCCTGATGGCTGTGACCCCTGCCAATAACCTGCCCTGTCTTTAAATCTTGAAACTCAACCTCATCTGGTCTGAAGACAACCTGACAACTCAGATCAACAGTAGCTCTCCTCACAGATAACAGGTTAGATGTAAACTTAGGCATATATAAGGCAGTTGATTCCCTATCAAACAACCTAAGATTCCCTATCCCTTCTATCTTCACCTTATCACCATTAGCTATCAGAACATTTCCAGTGGCAGGCTGGATATCACTAATCAAGTTCCTATCACTAATCATGTGATGACTAGCTCCTGAATCTATAATAATGGGTTTAGAGTCAGGAGATGATATACCAGCCTTCTTGGATGAGATAAGGGATTGGGCAGCTTTGATAAAGAGATCAAAGTCTCTCCTGGTTGCTGGACCATCAGGGTTGGTTGTGCCAGTTTCACTTCTCCACCATTCTTCTTTAGTGGAGTCACCACTGAGCGCTGAGTACATGGTTCTTCCTTGAGTCACTGGATGCTCAAACTCCTTGAGCTCATATCCATCTGGTTGACTTCTAAAGAACTCAGCTTCTTCTAAATCTGGTATCTTTGTTGACATGAAGCAATAAAAGAGACATGATCAAGGATGAATAAAGAAGAGAAGGAGTCACTCGGATGAAGAAATAAGCTTTGGATCAGTGCAGACTTGTGACGCAAGTCTATCCGTACACTCTTGGGTCTCAAGCTACAAGTGCGACATCAAGAGAAGCTATGGATACTTGTTTAAATTAAATGAGAAGCAAAGGAGGCAGAGGGAGCCGTTGGTGAGACAAGACAAAGGAAGGAGGCAAGGTGATAATAAAATAAGATAAAGATCACATGTTCTCCCTACCGTTTGGAATGGTCTCTCTCATGGCACAGACCTGTCCCTTTCTATCATCAGTCCGCCAGGAAGACCATGTATTTGTTTATTGTAATTCCTTTTGTCTTATTTCATCCTGATTTGTCTATATAACAATGTTGTAAGCTACCTTAATCAATTAAGGAAATATAATTCCTCAAATCTCTTTTACTATTGCGCATCTCTCTCTCTCTCTCTCTCTCTCTCTCTCGGATCTTGCTCATCTTTCTCATTGATTCTCTAGTTCTCACAAGTATTACACTCCTAATTCACACATTTCATCATGGTATCAGAGCATCAAAGCTCTTGAAACCTATTCTCACTTCCGCAAATACTCTGTTTTAGTTTTAAAATCTCTGTTTCCAAACACTCTCTCTCCTGTTCTTGATTTGTTCTTGGCGGTTTGAAGAGAAATGGAAGACAACAACAACAACAACAAACATCTCAACATACCTGTGACCTTAAAAGGGATTAATTATCTCTTTTGGGCCAGGATGGTGAAGAGAGCTCTTGGTGGAAGAGGTTTATGGAAGTATGCTATAACAGAAGCAGCTCCAAAACAAACCATCCAAGGCAAAGATGGGAAAGAAGAAGAGGTGGTAGCTGATGAAGAAAAATGGAGTCAAGAAGACCTCATGGTGCTCTCAGCTCTCCTCAGCTCTCTTGAACCAGCAATAATGGAGTCTTACTCATACTGTGAGACTACCAAGCAGCTGTGGGATACTCTCTACAAGGTCTATGGAAATGTCTCCAACCTAACGAGAGTATTTGAAGTAAAAAGAGCCATTGGCGCCCTTAACCAAGGAGATGGGGAGTTTCAACCTCACTTTGGCAAGTTCAGGTCTCTTTGGGCAGAGATGGAGATACTAAGGCCACACACAACTGATCCTACCACTCTCTTAACCAGGCGTGAAGAGGATAAAGTGTTTGGACTGCTACTCACTCTCAGTCCATCTTATGGTAGCTTGATTAAGCACATCTTGAGATCTGACAAGCTTCCTGACCTGGATGAAGTATGTGCTCAAATCCAGAAGGAGGAAGGATCAGTGGGCTTATTTGGTAACAAAGGAGACCTAAACATGGCACATCAAGCTGAAGAAGCAGTGGCCAACAAGGCTTACAAGCAAGAGGAGAAGAAAGCCTTGATCTGTGACCATTGCAAGAAGAGAGGTCACCTAAAGGACAAGTGCTGGCTTCTCCATCCTCACTTGAAGCCAAACAAGTTCAGAGAGACTCGCCCCCAGCACCAGGATGCAAGAGCCAATCTCTCAACTGAGGGAGCAGAGCCAACCACACCACACCCTATGGGAGCAAGCAGCAGTGGCGTGGGGAGTGCCATGACCTCTGCATCAGTGTATGCTACACCAAGGGCCAACCTAGATGAGATCATCACAAAGTCTGACTTAAGTGCTCTCATCAAGGCCTTAAAAGAATCTGGTATACCTAAAACTCTTGGTACTTCTCTTAGTGCATCTCACATTGTTGGTAGTTCCATGAGTGTTTTTAAAACTGCTAAACCTCTAATTATTGATTCTGGTGCATCACACCATATGATTAGTGATTTAAGCTTGATTAAAAACATTGAACCTGCCTTAGGAAATGTGATGATAGCCAATGGAGATAAAATTCCAATAGAAGGAGTAGGTGATCTCAAACTGTTTGACAAAGTGTCTAAAGCTTTTTATATGCCCACATTTGCTTCTAACTTGCTGTCGGTTAAAAGGGTGACTAATGATTTGAATTGTCAAGTTACTTTCAGGCCTAACAGTGTGTCTTTTCAGGATATTGATTCTAGTAAGTTGCTTGGCAAAGGTGTTACCAAGGGAGACTTGTACTTGCTTGAGGACACAAGACCATCTTCTGATTTATCTTGCTATTTTAATTCTGTTTCTGAATTCCCTAAAGATGTAATATGGCATGCTAGATTAGGACATCCTCATTCTCATGCTTTGAACATCCTGTTGCCTAGTATTTCTTTTAAAAGTGATTGTGAGGCTTGTATATTAGGAAAACATTGTAGAAATGTGTTTCCTAAATCAATGACCATCTATGATAATTGCTTTGATTTAATCCATTCTGATGTATGGACTGCCCCATGTGCATCTAGAGAACAGCATAAGTACTTTGTGACTTTTATAGATGAAAAGTCTAAGTATACTTGGATCACTCTGCTGCAATCAAAAGATAGGGTGCTAGAAGCCTTTAAAAATTTTCAGAATTATGTCACTAACCATTTCAATGTCAAGATTAAAATTCTTAGATCAGATAATGGTGGTGAATACACTAGCACAGCCTTCAAACAACACTTAGCTTCACACGGAATCATACATCAAACCAGTTGTCCTTACACACCTCAACAAAATGGTGTGGCAGAGAGAAAGAATAGACACTTGATGGAAGTGGCCAGGAGCATGATGTTTCACTCCAATGTGCCTAAGAGGTTTTGGGGAGATGCAGTGGTTACTGCTGCTTATCTTATCAACCGCACGCCAACAAGAGTTCTTCACAATGCCACTCCATATGAGGTATTGAACAAAACTAAATCATCCATAGATCACTTGCGTGTGTTTGGGTGTGTGTGTTTTGTTTTGATTCCAGGAGAGCTTAGAAACAAGCTGGAGGCCAAGAGTAGAAAGGCAATGTTCATTGGGTATTCAACTCACCAGAAGGGTTACAAATGTTATGTACCAGAGACTAGAAGAGTTCTGGTATCAAGGGATGTTAAGTTCATGGAATCAACAGGCTACTATGATGAGAAGAGTTGGGATGAACTCAAGGATCTTTCTCAATCAGCCACTGATAGAGCTAACAACCTGAGGATCATTATGGAGAGACTTGGCATCAGTCTACCAAAGGAACCAGAAAAGGTCAGGGAGACCTCCACTCGGGCTGCTGAAGAAGTAGTAGAAGAAATTGGAGTATCTCATCCTGATCATGAAGGGGGCCATGGAGATGATCAATCTGCGCAAGCTCAGCCTGAAGAGAACTCAGGAGAATCTCATGATCAAGATGAGATGGGATCACAACCACAAACAGCCACTGAAACTCATGAGGAACCAAGTGACAACAATCAAACTGATCAGATACAACCTTTGAGAAGGAGTACAAGGAACAGGAGACCAGCCTCAGATTGGATCAACACAAGGGTTTACTTCAATGCCAAAGCTGTGGCGCATCCCATTAGTGCAGTATGCTCACTAGCTCACTATCCAGCAGAGCATCAAGCTTTCATCACTGAATTGGATCAAGAATGGATTCCAAAGACATATGAGGAAGCCATGCAAGATGAGGAGTGGGGAGCATCTGTTGGAGAAGAGATGGGAGCTATGGAAAAGAATGAAACATACTTTGAAAGTGAGCTTCCCAAAGGGAAGAAAGCAGTGACAAGCCGGCTTCTCTTCACAATTAAGTATGGAGCCAATGGAAAGCCAGAGAGGAAGAAAACCAGACTGGTGGCAAGAGGCTACACTCAAGTTTATGGTGAAGATTACTTGGATACATTTGCACCAGTGGCAAAACTGCACACCATAAGAATCCTACTCTCACTTGCGGTCAACTTGGAGTGGGACTTGTGGCAAATGGATGTGAAGAATGCATTTCTTCAAGGAGAGTTAGATGATGAAGTATACATGAGACCTCCTCCTGGCCTTGAAGACATGGTGAAACCAGGAAATGTGCTTAGACTCAGGAAGGCCATCTACGGATTGAAACAATCTCCAAGAGCATGGTACCACAAGCTAAGCTCAACATTGAATGGAAGAGGCTTTGTAAAGTCTCAAGCAGACCATTCTCTCTTCACTCTCACCAGCAAGGAAGGTATCATAGTCATACTGGTATATGTTGATGACATAATCATCACTGGTAGCAACAAGGAAGGTATCATCTCAACTAAATCTTTTCTCAAATCTACTTTTGATATTAAGGATTTGGGAGAGTTAAAGTACTTCCTAGGGATTGAATTTTGTCGCTCTAAAGAGGGGCTGTTCATATCCCAAAGGAAGTACACACTTGATATCTTGAATGAGGCAGGAAACATTGGAAGTAGACAGGCCAAAACACCATTGGAAGAAGGCTACAAGGTGCTGCGAGAGGGGGAGTATGAAGCTACTCCATTTCAAGATGTCAAGAAGTATAGAAGAATGGTGGGCAAGCTCATCTACTTGACCATTACCAGACCAGATGTGTGCTTTGCTGTTAACCAAGTGAGTCAACACATGGGAGCTCCTAAGGTGCATCATTGGAACATGGTAGAGAGGATCTTGAGATACTTAAGAGAGGCGCCAGGTCAAGGAGTTTGGATGGCGTGTAACAAGAGCACTGAAGTTGTGGGGTATTGTGATGCTGATTGGGCTGGAGACAGAGTAGATAGAAGATCAACCACAGGTTATTGCACATTCATTGGAGGGAATCTGGTCACATGGAAGAGCAAGAAGCAAAAGGTGGTATCTTGCTCAAGTGCTGAAGCAGAATATAGAGCAATGAGGAAACTTACCAGTGAGCTGATATGGATCAAAGGTCTACTCAAGGACTTGGGCGTTGAGATCAGTACACCAATGACCATGCATTGTGACAATCAAGCAGCAATACACATCGCAAGCAACTCAGTCTTCCATGAGAGGACTAAGCATATAGAAGTGGACTGCCACAAAGTAAGGCAAGCGGTGGAGCAGCTAGTGATACTTCCATGCTATACTAGGAGTGAAGATCAACTAGCTGACATCTTCACCAAGGCAGCAAGCAGCAAGGTTTGTGAGTTCATTCATCCTAAGCTTGGACTCATAGACCTCACTTGTCACTGATCCCCTTGCCTTGAAGTGTTCTACTCTTTTTCCTTTGCTTGGTTTTTATCCCAAGTGGTTTTTCCAAGTAAAGGTTTTAATGAGGGAATGCTTCATGGTTTCCAAGCTTGATCAATCCATATGTTCAAGCTTGAGGGGGAGTGTTGACATGAAGCAATAAAAGAGACATGATCAAGGATGAATAAAGAAGAGAAGGAGTCACTCGGATGAAGAAATAAGCTTTGGATCAGTGCAGACTTGTGACGCAAGTCTATCCGTACACTCTTGGGTCTCAAGCTACAAGTGCGACATCAAGAGAAGCTATGGATACTTGTTTAAATTAAATGAGAAGCAAAGGAGGCAGAGGGAGCCGTTGGTGAGACAAGACAAAGGAAGGAGGCAAGGTGATAATAAAATAAGATAAAGATCACATGTTCTCCCTACCGTTTGGAATGGTCTCTCTCATGGCACAGACCTGTCCCTTTCTATCATCAGTCCGCCAGGAAGACCATGTATTTGTTTATTGTAATTCCTTTTGTCTTATTTCATCCTGATTTGTCTATATAACAATGTTGTAAGCTACCTTAATCAATTAAGGAAATATAATTCCTCAAATCTCTTTTACTATTGCGCATCTCTCTCTCTCTCTCTCTCTCTCTCTCGGATCTTGCTCATCTTTCTCATTGATTCTCTAGTTCTCACAAGTATTACACTCCTAATTCACACATTTCATCAATCTTCCCTTCTCTAAGGAAATAATTTATCAGATTTTTGTAGGTTGAATCCAGGCGCAGCAGTAAGCTAAGAAACCTGTCCTGCTCATAAACAACTTGAAGACTTTCCCATAAACTTCCATATCCAACTTGGAGAGTCTCCCATAGATTCCTGGCAGTTTTAATGTGAGAGTGTGCCTTCAAGATTGGCTGGGACAGAGAGTTGTATATGATTCCAAGTGCTTGCTGGTCTTCTTGAACCCACTTGTTGTCATGCTTCATGCGTGTAGCCTTACTGCCTTCTTGAGTCATCCTTTTTGAAGTTCCAGCCTTCATGATGTGGCTGTCCCAAAGTCCATGACTTCCCAAGGTGAATCTGGCCACTCTTGACCATATCAAGTAATTAGAACCCTCAAGGGTTACTGGAATAAGAATCTCTGATTTTTCCATCAAGAACAGAGTTTTGGATGAACTTTGCTATTTTTGGCAAATTCTGGAAATGAGATTGAAGAACATCCCAAGAACAGGATGAACTTTGCCAAAAATAGAGATAAACACAGAGAATTTGCGGAAGTAGATGAGGTTTCAAAGAGCTTGAGGCTCTGATACCATGTGAGAATTGATAGATTATGGAATCAAAGAGAGATAAGTGTCTGGAGAAATGAAGAACACTGATGAACAAGAGAGAGAGAAGGAAAAACGAAATTGAGAGAGAGAGAGAGAGAGAGAGAGAGAGAGACAAAGAGAGAAAATGATTTCTTAATTAATTCAGAGTGTGATACAGGATATTTAAAGACATACAGAGTGGCAAGTTGCCAAGAGATAAACTAATAAACAATGGAGGCAAATACAGGGATTAATAAACAATTGAGGAGAGAGGTCTGGTTGCTCAGAACAGACAGTGACAGGTCACAACGGTTCCTTAGGCTCTGTTCTGCGCATCTCTTCTTTCACAGACATGTGATCCTTCTCAACGTCTCTCTTCCTCTTTATTGACCCTCTCCACACTCTCTACACTACTTGATCACATAAGTCTATCTCTTGCCTTGCAAGTCACGCTTGATCACTTTAAGTGTTTGCCGTGAGGTGCACTCTTCATCAATGTCTCCTTATAACTTGTTTCATCTCAACACTTGCTGCTGTTTATTGCTTCATCTCAACAATGTGTGTGGACTGCAGAGCCATCAACAACATCACGGTAAAGTATAGACATCCTATCCCTAGACTTGACGACATGCTTGATGAACTTCATGGTTCTTGCATCTTTTCTAAAGTAGATTTGAAAAGTGGATATCATCAGATTAGGATGAAAGAAGGTGATGAATGGAAGACTGCCTTTAAAACAAAACATGGCTTGTATGAATGGCTTGTTATGCCTTTTGGCTTAACCAATGCACCTAGCACTTTTATGAGACTAATGAATCATGTTTTGAGAGCTTTCATAGGTCGCTTTGTAGTAGTTTACTTCGATGATATTCTGATCTATAGCAAAAGCTTGACTGAACATGTTGATCATGTGAAATCTGTTCTAGAAGTGCTTAGGAAGGAGTCTCTGTTTGCTAACTTTAAAAAGTGTACTTTTGGAACAGATCACCTTGTGTTTTTAGGTTTTGTTGTTTCAGCACAAGGAATCAGAGTTGACGAGGAGAAGGTGAAAGCAATAAAAGAATGGCCTATTCCAACCAGTGTAAGTGAGGTGAGGAGTTTTCATGGGTTGGCTGGATTCTACAGGCGTTTTGTTAGGGATTTCAGCACCATTGCTGCCCCTCTCACTGAGATTATCAAGAAAAATGTGGGATTCCAGTGGAGGAAAGAACAAGAAGAGGCATTCCAAACTTTGAAAGGGAAGTTGACCAATGCACCTTTGTTAGCTCTTCCTGATTTTTCTAAGACTTTTGAAATCGAGTGTGATGCTTCTGGTGTAGGTATTGGAGCTGTTTTGATGCAGGAGAAGAAACCAATTGCTTACTTCAGTGAGAAATTAGGAGGAGCCATGCTGAATTATCCTACTTATGATAAGGAACTCTATGCACTCATCCGAGCTCTAGAAACTTGGCAGCACTACCTTTGGCCAAAAGAATTTGTGATCCACACTGATCATGAGTCTCTCAAACACTTGAAAGGACAGCACAAGCTCAACAAAAGGCACGCAAGATGGGTAGAGTTCCTTGAAACCTTTCCTTATGTTATTCACTTCAAACAAGGTAAGGAAAACATTGTTGCTGATGCTTTGTCTAGAAGATACACTTTGTTTTCATCCATGGAAGCTAAGTTGTTAGGTTTTGAGCAGATTAAGTCTTACTATGTTGATGATTCTGACTTCGGAGATATTTTTAGAGAGTGTGAAACACATCCAAGTGGAGATTACTATCAAACTGATGGTTTCTTGTTCTTTAAAAATCGTTTGTGTCTTCCTAATAGTTCTTTGAGAGAAATGTATGTCAGGGAAGCTCATGGAGGAGGACTCATGGGACATTTTGGAGTTGCAAAGACTTATAGCACCTTGAAAGAACACTTCTACTGGCCAAGCATGAAGAAAGATGTAGAGAAGATCTGCAACAAGTGTGTTGTTTGCATCCAAGCCAAAACCAAAGCACGACCACAAGGTTTGTATACTCCTCTTCCTATTCCTAGTGCACCTTGGGTTGACATATCTATGGACTTTGTTCTTGGATTGCCTAGGACTAGAAAGGGTCGAGACTCCATCTTTGTTGTAGTGGATAGGTTTTCCAAAATGGCTCATTTCATACCTGGTCATCAAACTGACAATGCTGTGAAAGTTGCTGAATTGTTCTTTAGAGAAGTAGTACGTTTGCATGGCATGCCTAGAACCATTGTGTCTGATAGGGATACTAAATTCTTGAGCCACTTCTGGAAAACTTTGTGGTCTAAGTTAGGCACCAAGCTTTTGTTTTCTACTACTTGCCATCCTCAAACTGATGGGCAAACTGAAGTAGTTAATAGATCCTTGTCTACTATCTTGCGAACTGTTGTTAAAAAGAACCTTAAGTCTTGGGAGGATTGTTTACCTCATGTTGAGTTTGCATACAACCATTCTGTTCATAGAGCTACTAAGTTTTCTCCTTTCCAGGTTGTGTATGGTTTTAATCCTCTAACTCCTTTGGATCTATTTCCTTTACCTCTTTGTGAACAAGCTAACCTTGATGGCATTGCCAAGGCCGAGTATGTTGTTTCTTTGCATGAACAGGTTAAGAAGAACATAGAAGAGAGGACCAAGGAGTATGAGAAACACGCCAACAAAGGCAGACGTGAACTAGTCTTGGAACCAGGAGATTTGGTGTGGGTACATTTGAGGAAAGAAAGGTTTCCTGCTGAAAGAAAGTCCAAGCTCATGCCAAGAACAGATGGACCTTTCCGAGTTCTCAAAAGGATAAATAATAATGCTTATCAGATTGATCTTCAAGATAAGTACACTGTGAGCTCTACCTTCAATGTTGCTGATTTGATTCCTTATATTGCAGATGGTTCGGATTTGAGGTCAAATCCTTTCAAAGGAGGAGGGCATGATGCAACCAAGCCTAGACTTGCTGAAGGATTGGCGACAGATGAGCTGAACCAGCTCACTGATACTGATGAGGAGACAAGTGAGCTAAACCAGCTGAGTGAGACTGAGGAGAAGCAGGATGAGCTGAACACTGATGGGGAGCTGAACACTGATTGCAAGATGGACCGAGACCCATTCTCCTTTCCTAGTGGGCCAATCACTCGATCACAAACCAGGAAATTGAAGGAAGCAATTGTTGGTTTGGTTTGCTTCAAACCAAACTCGAATTCAATCAAAGATCAAGACCAAATCGAAGTCAAGATATTCAACTATTCAGTCTTTAGTCTTGCCTAAGTTTTCTACAAGTTTTAAGTATGAGTTTATGTTTTCAATAAGTCAAAAACGTGTTCTTTGTTCTACATAAACCCTATGTCGATTTCTAATAAGATTCATTCACTCTTTTTATCAAAAATCTCTAAAACTGTGAATCCTTTGTTCATCTTTGAACATTGTTTGCTTAGGAGTAAAATCCTCTGCTCTTTGCTTGTTGATCACGTCCGAGCGGTGCCCTGCTCGATCACAAGCACATCGAACAAGTGTTTGATCTCCCATCGATCTCACACTGAAGTATCATCAACCATCTCTACCTTCATCCATAAACCATCTCCCATCTATCCTCATTTTCCATAGAAACCATTGTTCTATCCATCCCAACGAACCCATAAACCAAATCACCCTCAAGGATCATAAAAAGGGAATTCAAAACCAAGTAGGGTTTCATTACATAGGAGTTGTGAGTAAGAAGATATCCCACTTTC
>NW_026616075.1:0-30911 GCF_000801105.2 Raphanus sativus
AAACAATTTATTATTAAATATTAGTCAATAAAAAAATATAAATATATATTCTAAACTATCTCTAAGATATGAGTGTTTTAAAAAAACTTAACACTATAATAAATATATATTTTGATTAAAAGTACTTGACATATATAAATATTTTGATGTTTGATTTAACTATTTAAAAACATAAATAATAATTTATTATGCTGGTTTTAGATTAATAAGACATATTTATAAGAAATTTATGCCCGCATTTGCGGGCAAAACACCTAGTTGTCTATGTTATAAGTATGAAACAAAAAATTATTTTATTTTGATATTTATTTAATTAGGTAGTTCTGGCTAATTACATAGATAGCTGGATGCTCTATTAGTTAGTAGTATACTAATACATTCTCAAACTTGCTAACACGTTTTGTTTGCTCTAAATACAAATATATATTAACTTTCTAACAGGAATTAATGTAAGAAAAAAAATTATGAAGGGAACGGTGTGGTTGATAGCTTTTTTTTTTTATTAAAATGGGGGTATCCCGGGCCTATGGAAGAGCCCATATTAATTCCCAAGAAGAGGTGCAGCCCACGGATAGACCCTCTCTCCGGGTATGCAAATGGGCCCTAAAACATAGGCCCATATCCATGTTGGTGTAAAGAAATCATGACTTAATTCCCTCCAGCAGAGTTTAAATTCACAACCTGGGTGCAGGAATGAGTCCGTCTTTACCATTGAGCCATGATGTTCTGGAATTGATAGCTTCTTTGTTACTTCTCCTTTTGATGTCTTCATCCGATGCAGTTTCACTTCAGCTATATGAATTACGCAAACTCAGTATGGAATATATATATATCATTCAGTTTGTTACGCAAACATGTAAATATACGTTAAACAGCATTATCATATTTCAGATTTACCACTATAATAAAAAGATATGGAGTATGAATGGTTGGAAAGCATAATTTTCTTTGTGCCAATTTTACATGACTGCAATGCTAGTATCAAGTTATCAACTTAATTTTCCTTTTTATTTAATAGAAAAAAAACTGAAACACTATGTAGTGAGCAAAAGGTATTCGGATATATGTTCAGGTTCGGATCATGTATTTTTAGATTTTCAGATATTTTAATATACATATTTTAAAATTATATAATATATAATTACGGAAAAAATATTTTGATACTCACTTAAAATACATGTTTAGCTTCAGATATTTTATTATCGGATACGACTTCGGGTATTAGGTAAAACTAGTATTATCTCCCGTGCTAATGCACGGATGTTATTTTATGTAAATATATATTTTCAAAATAGAATGTATGTATAGAAATTATAATTAAAAAGAGGTTAGTGTTATTTTTTTTCAAAATATCACCACACAAGCAATACACACCTTCCAGCAAATAGAGAATTGATCCGTTGTGAGTAAGTTATTGACATTTTTTTTAAAGTTACCTTTTTCTTTTTTGACCATATGAATTTCCAATATCTAAAGAAAAAAATTAAGTAGGTTAGAAGAGAGAATATTCATTAAAAAAAATTCAACATGACTCAACTATAATCTTAGCATTGAAGAGTTGAGCCTTTTTTTTTGGTGGGCAAAGGGAGACAGAGCCTCCCTATATTATTAAAAATTCAAAAAATTACGAAATAACAACATGTCTAGGACGAGAAACGCCTAAAACATCATCCTCAAGAATAGAAATTACATTAGATGGAACAGAATTAAGAATATGAATGCCTAAAGGCAAAGTAAAAGCATAGTTGGCTAATCCATCGGCGAGACAATTAGCTTCCCTATACACGTGACCAATCCGGACAATCCAGTCCTTTGAAAGTAAGCCATGGCACATACGTACCAGGAACGACAGTGGGTGAGTTTCCTCAATTCCTGTCTTAAGAAATCCAACGACAACTGCTGAATCAACCTCTAACTCCAACCTCGTGATCCCCCTCTCCCATGCCACTACCAGACCGTAATAAACTCCCCACAATTCCGCCAGTGGAGCAGAGCATCGGCCAATATTTAGTGCGAAACCTCCACACCAATCACCAAACCTGTTTCGCAATACCCCGCCTGCAGTTGCAGCACCTGGATTTCCCTGCGATGCCCCGTCTGTATTGAGTTTAACCCACTCGTCAAGCGGAGCTTTCCACGCTATCCTTCGTTCCTCGCGTTGGTGAGAGAGTTTTGTACTTCCTAAAACACATGCTGCTTTGGACACCTCTGCTGCTTTCTCCTTAACGAATTTCACTCGGTCTCTGCACAGACGAGTGTCCCCAAAGATATTTCCACATCTCCATTTCCACGCCCACCACACCGTTACTGCAAAAAAAGTTGCCCAAGGGCTCTCTCCCACCATATGATTTTCTCCCAGGTTCGTGAACAGCCATTGAAGTAGCGACTGTGTAAAGAAAATATGTCTCTTACCCCTCGGGACCACGCGATTCCATATTCCCTCCATAGCCGGGCAATCTCGAAGAATATGCAAGACCGTCTCTGGAGCTCCCTTGCAGACTTCACACGTATCTGTAGCACCAAGATGCCTTCTATATCTCTCGCAATTGGTCATGATGACCTGTTGTCCTGCTAACCATAAGAAGCATCGCACCCTCTCCGGAGCCACAACCGTCCATATACGTTTATAAAATTTCTCCATACTCTGTCTTGGCGAATCAATAGAAGTTAAGAGCCTATATGCGGACTTAACAGAAAAGCTTCCATTCGTAGTTCCTTTCCAAGCTATTATATCCTTTGCTCCTGTTATCTGATCAGGAACAACTGAAAAGAGCTCAAGTTTTTTGTCTTCTGCAAGATACGGAGCAATGTTCTCTAAGTCCCAACCACTCCCGGCTTGCCAAAGATCCTTGATCAGTGTATTCTCCAGCCCTTGCGGCAGGGCAGATGTGATCGACAGTAGTAATGGTTCATCTGTTAACCAAGAATAAGACCAAAACCTAATCTGTCTTCCGTCTCCAAGCACCCATCTCTGTCCTCGCAACACTACATCTCGCAGACCGAGCCCCACGCTTCTCCAAGTAGAAGACCAAGTTCCTTTAGCTATCATCCATCTCGTATCTTTGAGATCACCAACATGGTATTTCTTTCTCACCACCTGTGCCCATAAACTATGCGTGTTATGCATAACTCGCCATCCAACTTTCGCGATCAAAGCCTTGTTCATCTCCTTTGAACGTCGGATCCCTAACCCTCCTTCACTTTTCTGTTGACAGACTTTATCCCATGCCACAAGATGGAGTTTTCGTCGGTCAGAGGAGCTCCCCCAGAGAAAGTTACGCGCCAATCTATCCAGACTATCTAGAGTACCCTGTGGAAGCATAATAGTACTCATGGTATGTACTGGGATCGACGACAATACCGATTTGGTAAGTGTCAAACGGCCCGCAAAACTCAGAGTACAACTCTTCCAGCCTGTGAGCCTAGATGATACTCTCTCAAGAACCTCACCGAAGGTGTCTTTGTTGATCCGCTTCTGTAGCACAGGCATACCGAGATATTTCCCCAAATCACACGTAGATTGAATTCCACTCTCATTGCTAATCATTCTTCCCAACTCCCGCGAAACATTAGTGGAGAAGAATATTTTAGATTTTTCCAAGTTGACTTTCTGGCCAGATGCTATGCAGAATCTTTCCAGAACACCTCTGATGACACGTATCTGAGCAACTGAAGCCTCCGCAAAAAGTATAAGGTCGTCGGCGAACAAGATGTGAGATAACTGCGGTCCTCCTCTTGACAGCTGTATAGGCTTCCAGTTCTTCCCCACTACAGCTCTCTCAATAAGGTGACAAAGCCTCTCCATACACAGAACAAAGAGATATGGAGACAGAGGGTCTCCCTGCCGTAACCCTCTCAGCGGTTGAAAACTATCAGTCATCTCCCCATTCCACAGCAAGCTCATTGATGGACCTGTAACACATTGCATAATCCACCCCACACACAGATCAGGAAACCCGGCAGCTTGCAGCGTATCTTCCAAAAAGTCCCAGCGTATTCTGTCGAAAGCCTTTTCCAAGTCCAGTTTTAACAGCATCCACCCCTTCTTGCCCTTCTTCCGTCGCATCGAGTGGACTGCTTCCTGGACTACCACTATATTATCAGTGGTAAGTCTACCTGGAAGAGAGCTTGACTGAGCTGGCCCAATGATTTTGTTCATGATCCCTTTCATCCTCCCCACCAATGTCTTTGTGATCGTTTTGAACAAAACATTGCAGAGGCTTATTGGTCTGAATTGCATTATTCTCTCTGGTCTCACAACCTTCGCGATAAGCACCAAGACTGCATTGTTTGTGTTCTGGGGCAAATCTCCCGTCCTGAAGAAATCAAGCACAAACTGAATAACCGAGCTTCCCACCGTATCCCAGCAACGTTGGTAGAACACTGGTTGAAACCCATCCGGCCCTGGGGCTTTGAAACTCCCCATACTTCTGATCGCTGTCTCTATCTCATCAGCTGTAAAAGGCCGTTGCAGATCTCGTTTGTCTGCATGTGACAACGTCGCAAAGCTCCCCCGAGGTAGCGTTTCCACTGACTGTTCCACATCATCCAAAGAGTAAAGTCTCTTGTAGTAAGTGATAGCCAACTTCTCTAGTTCTTCCTCATCCGTCAGCCACTGGCCCTCCGCATTCTTTAACATCTCGATCTTGTTCTTCCTTCTTCGAATGATCGTGGAAGTGTGAAAGAATTTTGTATTGCGATCTCCGTGAGTGAGGAGCTTTTCACGAGATTTCTGATACCAGATGAGCTCCTCCTGCTCCAACACTACATCAAACTCATTCGTCAAGCTACTCTCCTTCTGCAACAGCTCGTCCGATGGGTTATTTTCAATCAGCTTTTGTACTTCCAGGATCTCGCTCAGCAGTTTTTCTTTTCTTCTCTGAACATCACCAAACACTTCCCTATTCCATCGTTTCAAAACTCCTTGTAGTTTCTTTAGGGCCAATCTCGTGTCCACGTTACTATCCCACGAAGTTCTCAGTAGATCCTTAAACCCCTCATGAGTTAGCCATGCCGCTTCAAAGCGGAAAGGACGGCGACTCTTGTTCCTCTGTACTATCGGTTCAGAGTTGAGCCTTTTTAGTTTCACTAACCTTTTTAAAAAATAGTTTTGCTTACCTGGATTTCCAATCTTCATTTGCAGAATAATTAACTTCCACACAATCTTAAAATTGTTTCTTCCTTTTCTCAATACACTGTATATAGGAATCAAATAACTTTAGTTTAAATATATTTTGTCATCTCTATTTTTGTTTTAAAACAATATATCTTAGTCAACGACAAAGCTTTGATTTGCTATTCTATTATTGAAGAAAATAAGTTCTGAAAACACTTAAGAGCTACTCGAAATATGCAGATACAAAAAAAAAGAGATTATTGATTGAGAATACAAAGAAACTGAACTAAATTAAGTGCAATCATAAACATGTATAGATTTTTATTTTGCATCAGTCGAAGATATCAATCCAAAAAACAAAGAATATGAAGTGATGAATATATTTTTTACAGAAAAAATGAAGTGATGAGTATAAAACTATTTTGTTATCTTCTCTTTTACCTTGGGTGGCTTTCCATTTCATGCGTCCCTCTTTATGTGTCCGTTATATGTTCTCTTCTTCCTTTTTAGTCTGTAATTTTTTATTTTATCTTCTAGATCTCTTTTTGAAAAATGAATGTCTGGAGAAGAAATGAGAAAACGCTGAGAGAATTAGACACCAAAAAAAACGTAGGAGAGAAGATGATCAAACAAAAAGAGTAAAAATTAATAAATGGAAGGTTATACGGAAGATACAACAGTTTTGAATCATGATCATTAATTTTGAACGATGTTGATGGCTTTTCTGAACGTGGTGTTGATAATCTGAATTTTTTTAGGGATTTAGTTATTGGATGTCGAGAAAATTTGGAATCTAAAATTATTTTTTTGTATTGATATTAATAATTTTTTAAAACATATTCCACATGTCAAATTTTGATTGCACAAGTGACTTGTGCTTTAGTATATAGGGATGTCCATTTCTAGCAATGAGTCACTATCTGCGGGCCAATGGAGTACCAATCCGGTGACAACACGGAAAGGCAAACCTCGTAAAAATCCGTCCTCCATGGGAAATGGAGATTAGTTTCTTTTTCTTTTCTTTTTCTAACTAAGGTGAATATATATACCCTAATTTGCAAATAGTGTATACTTTCGAAATGTTTTTTTTCTATGATGTGATTTATGAGTCTTAATGCTAAAGGAAGAAGTTCAACCATAAAAAAAACAGTCTAATCTTTTTCAGCGTTGATTTATCTATGATAGATTATGAGAAATATTATAAGATGGCTATACCACCGACAAATCTACTTTTGTTGATTATTCACGTCTGACAATTCTATTTATTAAGATCCAAATGTCTAACGGTTTTTTTTTGAACCTTAACATGTCTAACGGGTTTTTTTTTGAACTTACATGTCTAACGGTTTTTTTTTTTTGACAAAATGTCTAACGGTTTTATTTATACCATATTAAAAAAAATGAAAAGAGCTTTACCATATTAAAAATCTGTTGTAAATTTTCCTCTATTAATCAGCATAGTTAATAACAAATCGCATTCTCTAGATTCAGTACACAGATCTTCTGTAAGCTTTATGTCTTAGATTAATCATAAGAAACAAACAACAAAATAAACAGGAAACGTAACTCAAAAGTCTTGAAAATAACTCGTAAGCCATGTTTTTTTTGCTAAACATGTTATACACGGATTCTATGTATTATCCATGAAGATTACTAGATGTGAAAGAAAATAGGTTTTAATAATGTCTTGAAAATAACTAGTAAGCCATGTGTTTTTGCTAAACATGTTATACACTTATCCATGAAGATTACTAGATGTAAAAGAAAATGGTTTTTAATAAAGTCTTGAAAAAATAACTCGCAAGCCATGATATAAACGAACTCTATGTATTATCCATGAAAATTACTAGATGTGAAAGAAGCATAGTTTTTAATAAAGAAAAAACATCAATTGGAACTTGGAAGTCCAGTCGTCCAGTCTCTTGCGATTAGGTAAAGTATACATTACGTGTGTGAAAAGCTTACTCGTTTGGAAATTTACCCACATGTGGTGAAAAGCGTGTCTCCTTTTGGTAAGATGTTGTTTTTCTTGGAAATAATTCATATATTTTCCAATGGTAACCATCATTATAAAACTTGAATAATGCCATCAAAAGAAAAAAACTTGACTAATAACGTTGAAGCTTTCGTCAAACGACAATGTGATCGATATAAATAGCGAACCCATTAAGCGATGAATCCACAATGTTTAACAAATAAAGAAAACCCAAAAAGATGCCGGGAAAATTGTGGCTGATTACATTACTTCTTGTTTTTTCCTCGGCATGTTTATCACAAGTGCTCTTATCAAATCACATCAAATCCCCTAATTTCAGTAAGTACTTTTGTTGCCTAATCACATCAAATCCCCTAATTTCAGTGAGTATTTTCGTTGCATAATCACATCAAATCCCCTAAAACGTTTATTTGTTTTTGCCACTCTGGTCATATTTAACATCTAATAAATAAAATTCGAAAGACAAGAATAATGAAGATTGGTGTTATGGTGTAGAATAATTAAAAATTTGGTTAGTGTTTTAAATGTTATGATAGTTAAATAATACCAGAAAACATGTTTCCATTTTTTGGTACGGCGATTACTTGTACATCCCATTTATATATTTTTTTTAATTATAGATGAAAATGAAAAAATTGGAACATGGCATAGTAAATCGCCACCCGCGCATGGTTGTAAAACATGGAAACAAGCACACACAAGACCATCCTGTAGAAGTAAGCCGCCCAAAGGCAGTGTCGGCTAGACTGAGACATACATGTTTCAGAATTTAGTTTGTTTTAATGTTCTGCAATTATAAATGTTTTTAGTGTTTTTGGCCACCATGTATAATAAATAAAGCTAACGGTAGCTATCGGCTTTTAACCGAGCACAATCAAAACCTCTGAAGTTCTGAGTATTTTCCAAACGGTAGTGTAGATTATAATGTGTTTGGAATAAATTTGTAACATTCTGATTTATGCGTAAAGTTTGAAATGACTGCATATGTCGTCAAAATATACTTATTTTCA
The DNA here is from genome assembly GCF_000801105.2 of Raphanus sativus. NCBI lineage: Eukaryota > Viridiplantae > Streptophyta > Magnoliopsida > Brassicales > Brassicaceae > Raphanus > Raphanus sativus. Next base: position 8,123 of record NW_026616075.1, read on the forward strand.
GTTATTTGTTTAAAAGAATATCAGAATTAAACATTTTTATCTGGAATAGTGAATGTGATTAATCGGAAAATAATTTACAATAACGTAAATGAGGTCAAAACACATGAAAAAATTATAGATTCAGTAAACAAATCTTTCAAATTTTCAAAAGTTAATTAATGTACCCTTCACTGGGTGGTAGAACCTACATTACCGAATCAACGGGTGTGGTGCCATTAGCGGATTCAGTCGGAAGAGTTATAAACTTTGCATAGGACTAAGATTTGAATTTTGTACTTTGCTAGGGCAGTATGATCTCTATTTCACTAATCATGATCCAAACGTTGTTATTTATATGTCGCTATTTCACGAGAAAGAAACAAACGTGATACTTGAATTTTATAGATTTTCAAATGTGTATGAGCACTTTGTTTTTCTTTTAACAAGCTATGTCCATTTCAAGAAATAATATCAATTCAGCCATGCATAATCCAATTATAAAAAATTGATAACGTGTCATGGAAGGACTAACGTGTCACCCAATATTCACATTCAAGTTATAAAATGTTTACGGATATGTGCGTATTTATATGAAACAAAGATGTTCTTCCTAACATTTTAAATCAAAATTCTCCGTAACTTCCTCTCCAAGATAACATTTTAATTCAAAAACCCATTCAATCAAGTGATGACCAACAAGAGCTGAGAGTCTCTTCTCCAATAACAGTTTCTCAATATTTTACCATCTCTCTTCACTTTATTTTCTCTCCACTTTTAATTCGTTTCTATTTTTTATTTGTTGAGTATTGGGTGAGAGACCTTTGTTTAATGATGCGCTCACATCTTTGATTCATATAAATACACACATATCCGTAACCGTTTTGATAACTACAGAAACAAACGAACATATCAACACAGAAGTTAGATTAAATGAAGGGGAAAATGTGGTTCGTTGCTTTAATATTGATTCTTTCTTTGGTGTTCTCATCATCGTATATGGTTTCGGCTCGACCATACAAAATCAGCAAACTCGGTGAGTAATATACATACAGAAAGCTCCTTCTAAATAAAGTTAAAGAAACTAAATCTACCAATATTGTATATGGTGTGTTCTATATTTCCTTATATGACTAAGGATTAGTATTAATTTCTACAGGCTCGACTATTTACATACCGCCAAGTAGATCATCACCGGCTAGGGGTCATGGCGGCAAGAAGAACCACCGATTATAAAAATTGTTTTGTTTTGTTTGGTATAGCTTTCAGACGGAAAACAAAATCGAGGAAAAATGTGTCAATTTATCAAAGGTTACGACAAAAATGATCAACAAAGAAAGTCTAAGGAGTATATATATAATAGCTCCGGAAGGATAGAAACGCTCGATAATAGTTATATCCTCCATCTCCAAAGCAGTTTCTGCAGCAAGTTGTTTTTTTTTTGGTAAGATTTTTGCGGCAAATTTGGTTGTTCTGACCCCCCTAAGGTACCTCATCATGCTGTTTAATTTGTCGTTTGTTTGTCATCTACCACAGTCTCACCGCTCTCTCACGATAAAGATACCTTAATTACACTCTTGTTCAACCCAAATTGATGGTTAACATTGGAATTTTCAACATGCAACTGCAAGTATAACTGTATAAGGTGAAAAAATAAGGAAACTAAAAAGTCAACATCCGCTCATGTAGACTAATGTATCACCAACTATGGTGAGAGCGACCGTTTGTCGTGTGATATAATTTATACTAACATTTTTTTCCTATTGTCTAATATTAACTAGTTTATAAAATACTACTTTCTAACATTGCGTTGTCTATGTTTCCAACATTGCACCAACTTTACCTAACACGATCCCAAAAAAGGAACTTCAGCAAAAGAAGAAAAAAAATCGACATAACTTTTTTTTTGCTAAAATTAATATTGATTTATATTTTTATTAAAAATGACATAACTTGATGTAAAAGCTTTTACGGGTCTAATACCTCTTGGGTGTTTCTAGAGTTAGTGACAGGCTTGTTCTCAAGGCTAAATATGTTTCAGCAAGCAAACTGTTTGGGAAAGAGCCTGTCCACAATATGCTACTTGAGAGGAAAGAGCCTGTCCACTTGTCGTGCTGCCAGGAGTCCACATTTGTCTCGAAATCAACTGGTCCTGTCATTTCAGCAAGCCCAATAGATAGTCCACTTGTATTGACCTGCAAAACAAAAAAAACAGGTTAGTATGGCTCAGTAACATCAAATACAAAGCATTTGATTTTAAGGATTATATAAAAACAGTTCACAAGTCTCGCGCTTTATCAAATGGGCGTCCAAGTTATCACCGAACACATCGTAAAAGCAGAGACATTTGTAGAATCCATCGCGATGGGTTACGATAATGATACAATTAGGAGTATAGAGAGAGGCATAACTGGAGATGAGGAGACCAGAGGAAAGCAGGATTCAACCACAGAGAGAGCCACCAACAACGCCAGCACACCAATTTGCATCTTCATCTTCATCATCTTCCTCGACGAAACAAATCATACCTGAGAAATGTAAACAACGAAATCAATCGCGATTCAATGAAAAAAATCAGCTGATTCGAAGATGAGAGTGAATTTGTGGAATCCCAGATTGCTCCTCAAAGATTTGATGGTTCAAACAAGTTTTGAAATCCAACTAAAGGGCAGGCTCATATCTGGACGACTTAGGGAGAAGGTGGACGTTAGCGACGTCGTTGTGGGCTTTTATAGCTTTTCTGTATAGCCAAATTTAAAGCCTGATTTTTGCTAATTTGTTCGCAGTAATTGTGGAATAGTAAAGATTAGATGATAACAAACAGTATCTTGACAGATCGCAGGAACCAAGAAGACGTTCGCCCTAGAGAGAAACTCTCTCTGGCCCAGTTCCCTAGGTGCAGCTTTCATGGCTTCTCCCTGCAATTTCAGCTTGGTCCCTCAGTCTTCCACCCTTTGAAGCAGCTCACGACTGTCATGGTTCCGTTGATGTGTTCCTCTCCTCCGTCGCGGCTCCGTCTTCCGTCTTCTCCTTCCTCCTCCCGATCCGCCGCCGTGTACGCCTCTTCATTTTCCGCTGGATGCTCCCTCTCCTCCAAAACCGCCAGATCCACCTGACTCACCCTTCCATCTCGTGTTCCTTCTGATCTTCGACACATCCTTAACCTTTTCTCAAACTAATTCTATATCTCCAGATCTAGAATCTCTTTTGTTGAAAATGGATTTTGTGATCAGGTGTTAGTGTTGTCTTTCTTATGTCCGTTGGTGACAAAAGCTTTGCCTCCAAGCGTTTACTTTCTGCAGGTTTATCTCAGAGATTTCTCAAACTTATGCTTCAGTGATGTTTTGATATCTTTGGTTTGGTATCGTAGATTTTCTCGTGGTTCGTCTGTGTCTCCCGTGTTGTTGCGGCCTTTTACTGCAGTATGCAGTGCTTTTACTGTTTTATGCAGTTATACCTTTGTGGTATTTAAGTCCTTTTGTGTTCAGCTATGGTAGCTTGATGGATTAATGTTTTACATTTCCATTCATCCCGTGGATCGGGTTTTATTGGACGTCTATTATCCAGGTTCTTTCTTTATGGAGCTTGGTTCTCTCTCAGGTTCATCAACTACTTTATGTGGTTTTGGTGCAGGGAGTTCAATGTTAGAGATTAGAGATACTTCAAATACTGAAGTTCTAATCAAAGGCTGGTTAGCCATGTTAAGGATTGTTAATTGTGCACTTGCTGCTGTTTCAATCTCGGGATGCATATCACTATTTGTGGTCTTTAATTCCCAAAGCTTCGTCACACTTTCCAGCCTGATGGTTGTTGAGTTTCGACTTCTTTACGACATTGGTTGTTTAAGTGTGGTGTTTGCCCCTATCTTTATATGTTGTATTTGCTTCCTTGTAATAGTTGTTTCTTTGGCCAAGATGGCTGTTGTATCATGTTCTGTCAACACTTTCTCCACTCTTGGAGAGTAATATTTTATAAAATTGAGGTTTGTCCAAAAAAAAAGGTAAAGATTAGATGATATTGTGCACATTAATTATTGGGAAATTCTCTCAAATAGTTTTTTTTCCACCAAAATACCTCTTAAGGAAATAACCAAAAAAAAATTATTAAAAAAAAAATTTATCCCTGATTTTATTATATATATATATAAATATATATTACTTATTTTTGATCAAAATAATTAATATTTTAATATTTTTTTCGATTTTCTTCCCTTAAATTGTTTTTTCATTTTTTTTTTGAAATTCGAAAAAATAATTTTTGAAACTATTTTCAATGTTTTATTTTGAAATTCTTATTTTCTATATTTATTTTATATATTTTTAAAATTCTAAACTCCGCCTTCAAATCTCACCCTTCAAATATAAACTCTATATTAATTAATTTTAAGGATATAAATGTATATTTATTTTTAAAAGAAAGCTTTTTGGTTATTTTTCTCCAAAAAAAATCCAAAATTGATCATGAATTTCTCTTAATTATTTGACCTGCAGTTCTCAGTCTTTCCCACGTTTGACGAATATACGTGTTTTCCCTCATGAGTCCTACAAATGTGTGCACCATCAGTATATAAAGAGGAATAGAGATAAAAGAAAAGATGGTAGCTAGTTTCAAGGTACAATCCATGCTTAATGAAACTATTTTATTGTTGAACCTTCGCGTCGTCAACATTTTGAATAAAATATTTACTGGAAGCTTTTCATATAATAACATACTGAAACTTCTAGTCATCTGCGTTTAGTTTACAGAAGGCACATGTGTATGAAGCTTTTCTATATAACATTCATACTATTAGCCCAACGGTTCAGATCAGGCCCAAGCCCACATCGCTTCTGTAAAACGACAAAGCAATGCTGCAACGGTCTCAAAAGACAAAAGGAAGAACAGAGCAGCAAGGTGGTACGGAAAGCAAACCTCATCTACAGCTCAGCAACCGGTTTGCTTTCCGTACCACCTTGCTGCTCCTGTTCTTCCTTTTGTCTTTGAGACCGTTGCAGCATTGCTTTGTCGTTTTACAGAAGCGATGTGGGCTTGGGCCTGATCTGAACCGTTGGGCTTAATACATACCACATAACAAAAATCAACAAAAAAGCAACAAAACAATAGAAACGCAAAAATGAAGGGCAAGTTGTGGGTTATTGCTTCACTTTTGGTTCTATCTTTGCTGTTTTCACTTAAGACGATCTCAGCTCATCCATATAAACTTCGCAAAATGAGTGAGTTCTATCAATATTTACCATTCGATTTGCCTTTTGTTTATCAACATTTCCTATAGCCAAATAATCAAGGAATCTATATACGAATTTAAATTCGATGAGTTCATTAGAAGAATGATAAACCTACAAACGGTTTAGCAAAAAAAAAATGATAAAACTACAAAAATAGTCTGCAGTAAGAATGTATTTACTAACCTACATGTTTTGTACTTTGTAATTTGTTTTTTTTTTGCTAAATGTTTTGTACTTTGTTTAAGATAAAATAAGAGAAATGATTCATATTCACAAGACAAAAAGGATTCAAACACCAGGCAGTGTGACTAAGCCTGCCGGCCAAGGCTCAGAATCCAACAGAGGAGGTTCCCCGAACGCAGGTTAGGGTGTCTAGACGGACCTGCCAAGGCATATTCGTACATCGCTTATTTTATTTTATTTTTATATTTTGTATAATTGGTTATTAACCCTAATGTCAAGAAAAGACCAATCAGGGTAAAAACAAGGTTTTTTTGTTTGACTTGTATAAACATTTTTATATGGTAACCAGATATGCTTCGATATTTTGAAAATTAGCTCGAATAAATCTATTATTAAGAAATTAATAAATTCTATCGAAAACTTAGTCAACTTACAAAAGTTTGATACAAATTAAAACTAGTTAAATTTCGCTTGATCCAAAAGACCGTGTATGTATAGTCTAGTCTCCGTAGAAAGATTTGATTTTTTTTTTTTTTTTTTAAAACCTTTCCTCTTTTCATTAATCTTCCCAAAATGAGATATCATTTTACAAGGTGTTTCAGATAGAAATAGAGATGACGATGGTACAAATAAGAATAAGAGCATAATTAGAACACGTGTGAGCAGTGATTGAGACAGAGCTTTAATGTGTTTATATGATTATATAAACACGTGTGAACAAAGATTTGATATTTTCTTATATGATTATATACGTAACATGTGTTTATTAATTAATAGAAGTTCTCTGACGCGCAAACTTTATTTGATAGCATTCATTTATAAAACTGAAGTTGTAGATTTGATTGAAATCTATCTCACACAATATGTAGAACGTATCACCAGCAAAATGAAGGGCAAGTTATGTTTGATTGTTTTGCTTCTGATTCTATTTCTCACGTTTTCGCCATACGTCGTTTTACCTCAATCATACAAGTCCAGTAAGTATTATTGATATTTCTCATGTTCTTTCCTATGTATGTCAAATGAGAAGTTATTAGGTTACTACTAATCAAACCATACAGAAAGAGAGTAAGAATCTTGATAACATTTGCTACTTTTACTTGTATGCTATATTGCTAGTATTTATTACATCAATTCAACTTTTCTTTTTAAAAATTTATAGAAGAAGAAAATATAGTAGAAACCGTTGACATTCGAAAGATAATGAAGATCGGAGCTCCTCGGAGTAAATCGCCACACGATCGCCAATGGGGTGGGAGTGACTCGCCTCAAGCCCCAGGCCCAAATGCAGTTTAAGGCGTCAAATATTTTTACATTTGTTTTTGTACGAACGTTATAGTTTAATTGAAGAAAATGATAATCAGCAAATAATGGCCAGCTGGCTCGTATTTTTTAAGTTTTTAAGTTTGTAAAATTGACCTTGTCTTTTGTACACATTCAAATTTGGGCGTGAAAGGCACATCTCTAGATAACGATGTTCATGCTCTTTGACATTTGGTTTCTAAAATTCCACAATTTGGAGACGTATAAATTATTTTCTAATGCCACTCGTCTATATTATAACTAACTTACATCTTTTCCGTTATGGATACTTGAAATGATATAAACCATTATTTTATAAATAAGAAACAAATTCTATTTTAATATATATATTAAGTAGTTCTGGTTAATTAGATAGCTGGATGCTCCATCAGTTAGTTGTATACTAATACATTCTGAAACTTGCTCACACGTTTTGTTGCTCTAAATACAAATATATATAGTAAGGGATGGTAGACTCTCTCCTTTTTCTCTAGAATTTTTTTGAGAGAGAGAGTGTCGTGGTGGTCCCTGTCTCTTCTTTTGTTTTGTATTCATGAGGGAGAGCGAGTGATGAATCGTTATTATTGCTCCTCTGCTTTCAGCTCTGGGATGGGGAGGTTCTAGCTCCGTCGCCGGCTTATGACCCGGGAGGTGGAGGCTTTTGCAGCTCTGCCTCACCGGCTTATGTTTCTGGAGGGTGGAAGCTATCATAGTTTTACGCTGCCGGCGTTTTGTGGCAAGCTCAGTCGGAGGATTGAGTTGTGGTTCGGGGTTCAATTGAGGTGTTGGAGTACCGTCTACCTCCTGTTTAAGCTTTGTGGTTTCGGTCCGCTAGGATGAGATCTCGACAGACGATGAAGCTCTCCGACGGCGGTGATTATGAGGTAACGGTGGTGATTGGGTGATGGAGGCTCGGGATTTTTTTAATCTCGTGTTTTGTTGTTTGGCTTGGAGGCTCTCGTCATGAATTCGTCGTTTGTTTGACGGATTTTCTGGACAGGAGTTAAGCCGTGGTGTGGTTAGGATGGATTCCGGTGTGGTTTCCGGCATTCACCGCTAGTTTACCGGCGCCGAGGGAGAAGACCAGTTTTGTGACACGTGTTTCACTCGATGGTGAGGGGAATACACGTGTGTCGGGACATGTTGGTTTGGTCGGCTTGACCTTTGGTTTGTCGGTTCTTTTGGGCCTTGTTGTTTTAGGCCCATGTTTCAGTTTGCCTTTTATGTCGGACCTTTATGTGTGTATGGTTTTGCCTTCGGACTTGGGCTTAGTCCCATTTATAATATATACTAGATGGAAAAAAAAATACAAATATATATTAGCTTTCTAACAGGAATTAATCAGCGTTAAAAAAACAGGAATTAAAGCAAAACTAGAAAAGAGCAAATTAAATTTTAAAGTTCAGAAAAAAAAACTAGAAGAAAAAATATGAAGGGAACGGTGTGGTTTATAGCTTCTTTGTTACTTTTCTCTTTGATGTCTTCATCCGATGCAATTTCACTTCAGCCATATGAATTACGCAAACTCAGTAAGTAGTATTTATATTTATCACTCAATTGGTTACCCAAACTTGTACATACGTTAAATACATTTTATATATCATATTCCATTTTAACATTATGATCAAATAATATGGAGTATTAATGGTTTAATAGCTTACAAGGTTTCTAGTAAAACTAGAAAACATATGTGCCATTTTTACATGCATCAAGTTATCAACTTAATTTTCTTTTTATTTAATAGAAGAAGATATTGAAACACCATGTAGTAAGTCGCCACCTGCGGGCCAATGGAGTACCAATCCGCAGACTACACGCAAAGACAAACCTTGTAAGAATCCGTCCTCCATGGGCAATGGAGATTAATTTTTAAGATGAATCGTGAATGTACATATACTTTGCAAGTAGTATATATACTTTGTAAGTTGCATATACTTTTCATTTGTTTGTTTCTGTAATGTTGTGAACTATGAGAGTCCTAAAGCTACAGAAAAACAAATACAATATTAGGAAAAACAGTTGATATGTTGCATTTCTTACCTCGTCCAGTCAACACGTCTAGTTCAATCGTACGAAAAACAGCAAAAATATATAGGAAACTTAACCCACAGGAAAATGCGTACTTGTTTCCAAAGTCTAAAATTGAACGAGGTATGTATTATTTTTTCTTCAAAGGGATCTCTTAAGCCATGCTACACGACCTCTATGTATTTTCTATGAAGATTACTAGACGTGGAAGAAAATAGTTTTTCTTTAACAGAGAATAACATCTATTTGAAATCCGGTCGTCAAGTATCTTACGATTTAGGCTCCGGATGAAATAATATATTAGATGGTGCAATTATATTGGATCAAACGGATCGTGTAGAACAAGTGAATATTTAGCGGATCTAACAATTTAAAAGTGGATATAGTGAATATAGTGATCCAAATATATGTTTATATAGTGAAAATAAATGAAAGGATTCAAAATATTGTACGTATTTATAATACTTATATGTAAAATTTTATATAATTAAATAATATTGTATATTATGTTTCTTTTATAATTTTAGATATTTTTATTTTTCTACTATTTCATAAAATTATGGACAAAAATATTTCTCTAATACTATACAATTTAAATAATAAATTATATTTGAGTTAATATGAGTAAAATAAGAATAAGTAGTATATATATTATAATCTTAACCTAAAATTTTAAATGTTCTTAACAGTTGTATGGATAATTTAGATATATTAAAATCTGTAATATATAATATTTTGATTTGATAAAAATGATTCTAATAATATAAAACACTATTTGTGTATATATTTGAAAAATGAAAAAATGATCTACTATTTGAATAATTTTAATATCTGAATTTTTTGGGGATAAAATTGTGTTTTTGTAGAGCTTTTACATAACTAAAACATATTTTAAGAAACGACATATATTATCTTAAATCAAGTTAAAATAATAAAAACGTAAGAACCACTAAAACACTCTAACTTTGTTGAATATTTTTTTTTTGCAAACTTTGTTGAATAATTATTGTAGTAGAGTTCATGATTTTTTCGCTTGTTTGAACTGCATGCATGTGGTTTAACAACACTTCATTAATTAATCAGGTGAATTTTTTCCCAAAAGAAAAAAATGGTGATGAAGATATAAGTTGTGTGCTATACGGTTGCGCGTCCTCCGTCTTTGGCCCGTTTTCTACTACAGTTATGTTCTTCCGTGTGTGGGAAGCCTACTTGTCTGGAAATTTACACTCATGCGGTCAAAAAACGAATCTCTTTTTGGTATTAGATCGATATAAATAGTACCCAACAAGCGATAATATTCACTAAGTTTGTAGTTTGACAAATAACTGAAAAACCAAAGAGATGCAGGGAATATTGTGGCTAATAGCATTTGTTCTTGTTTTTCTTTCCGCATATTCATCACAAGTTCTCTTACCTAATCTCGGTGAGTATTATTGATTCTATTTACTAGCTGATGCTGGTCATTATTGTTCGTATTTATCTCCAAGTGTATATGTTGAGTTATATATTGACACATGAGAATGACAGAACAAATCAAATATTATCATAATTTTGTGAATCTAGAATGTCAGACATCATATTTCCTTTTTTTATGAAAATTACTTGTATCAATTACATTTATAATTTTTTATTATTATAGATGAAAAAATTGGAACACCGCGTAGTCAATCGCCACCCGCTGGTGGTAGTGAAACACCGCAACGAGCACATACAAGACCATCTTATAAAAGTAAACCGTCTAAAGGCAGTGGCGGTTAGACATGCATGTTTGAAAAATTGTTTGTAGTTTGCTTAAACGTTCTGCGGTTATAAATGTTATACTAACTTATAAGTGTTTTTGGCCACCTGATTTAATAAAGCCAATTGTAGCTACCGGCTTTTAACCGAGCACAATCAAGTTCTTAATATTTTCCATATGATATTTAATGTATGTTTTTACAAAAAATAAAAATATATTTAATGTATGTTATAATGTTTTGGAATATATTTTCGCATAGGAATAAGACTAGTGGAGTTTTGTACTTTGCTTTGCCAACATGACTTCTCTTCCACTGGTTATGATCTAAATACGTTGTTTAGAGTATTCAGTTTAAACATAGACTTATGTTTTAGGTGTCTATATTTCACGAGAAAGAAACAAACGGGATAGAAACTATATCCATACCTTTTAATTTAGTCAAAAAAATATATCCATACCGATCAGATGATTGAATTGTAGCTTCAAGTATATGAATTATGAGCATTTTGTTTTTCTTTCAACGAGCTATCCATTTCAAAATTAAAAATAATATCAGTTCAACCATGCATAATCCATTTTTGAAAAAAATGAGTAGAAGCGATGTCAAGCATGTGTCATCTCGACTACATTTTTCATCGTTAGTAAATGTAATACAAAAAGAACATTGCATTAAATATTAGATTTAGAAACTTCGTACTACTTATTCGTAAATTAAATGTTCGTCTATGAGCTGAACTATTTGAACAAAAAGAGCGAGTCAACCATCTCCGTAAAATCATAAGAATCAAAGACCTAGTCTTTTCTAGTTATATGATACAACCGTATTTTATGTCTATTTCAAAGTTCATTCACGCGCTATTTGAAAGTCGAGACTTATTTTAAGAATATAGATTTTATTCTTCATAACACTTTAAATCAAACTTCTCCATAACTTCCTCTCCAAGATAATCTACGAATCACAAGGAACAGCATTTAAAGTAAAAGATGAATGAAATCATCCGAAAGCCCCATCTGATTAGTTATTGATTTATGATTAAACTTGGTCACATATTTGGTTCATATAAATACACACATGTATACGTAAAACGTTTACAACTTAGAGAAACAGACGAATATATCAACACAAAATAGAAGAAATGAAGGCAAAGTTGTGGTTCATTGCTTTACTTTTCATTCTCCCTTTAGTGATCTCATCATCTTATATGGTTTTGGCACAACCATACAAAATCCGCAAACTTGGTGAGCAGTATAAATACAGAAAGCACCATCTAAATATTATTTTACAACATTATGTATATGGATTGTTACTTTGTTATATATTTTCTTGATTTTTTTTGGAACACACTATATTTTCTTTATCTAAATGACATAATTATTATTAATTTATTCAGGCGCAGCTATCTACGTACCGCCTAGTAGAACACCACCGGCGCACCAATGTTGCTAGATAGCAAAAGGCAACGAACAAAGGGACGTCTTGTAGATAACTTCTCGGCTAATGGTCATGGCTGATAGACAAACCGCTTATACAAATTGTTTTATTTTTTTTTGTTATAGCTTTAAAAATAATCCAAAAAATTCCTATTTATAAAAAAGTCGACAAAAATATAATCAACGAAGAAAGTTTAAGGAGTATATATATAGTTCTGGAAGGATATAATCATAGAAACGTTCGATTATATTTATACCCTCCATCTCCAAAGCAGTCTCGCTTGGTTAGAGTTATTCACCAGATTATTAACGTTGGACTTTTCTGCTCACCTGATTAACATTAGAATTGTCTATGTTTAACCACACATAACAATAACGTTGTCTATGTTTTTCTTTTTTGGACAACGACGTTGTCTATGTTACACACCAATATGCAAGTAGAAGGATTAAGGATGATATCGATAGGGTTAAAGACGAGTGTTACCCACTGAATATTAAGGATGATCTCGATAGGGTTAAAGAATCGAGCTACTGCAAGCTAGATCTTAAAGCCATATAGCTTTACATGCTCGAAAATTTATAAAAGCATACTTAAGTTTTCTCGACTCTACTGTTAATCACATTGTCTGTATAGGCATGAATATTAATCAAAAAATGATAATCACACACTCTGTTAAACATGAAGTACTCACCACTACTGCAGGTAACCCATCTTGGCTATCACCTGACTGACAAACTTAAAAGTAAACCAGTCTTGTGTTGAGTTGCCAAGCTTCTTTCACTAATGATTACATGTCAACAGACATGGCACATCCTATTGGTAGATGGAAGCAGCCTGATGGTAAGAGATTGGTTATTACAACAGCATTCTTTTATTTTGGACACAAACATATAGGGTATAACCTAGGAACGATTCAATTTTGGACAGTGACAAACTAGGTCAAGTCTGAACCCAAAAACAGGAAAGAAAAAACTTTCATCTGCCAAAAACAGAAAACAGAAATGAAAACAAATCCCACCCTGCTTTTATCTCCTTCTTTTTTTTCTCCACTACTTCCCACTATTTAGTAGAGGTCATATTAAGCAATTTTACAAGGTAGGAGCATCAACAGAAAACAAAAAAAGCGAAAAAAACAGAAAATTGTAAAGACAGGTGAAACAAGAACAAAAAAAAAAAGATAAGAAAAAATATGATTTTAATTTCTAAGGGTAAAGAAACAGTTCTCGGTCTTCTTAGGTACTAAAGCTCCTCCTTGCTTCAAAGCTTCACGGCACTCGTTCTCAAGAGATAACTTCTCTAGTTGCGTTTATGCTCAAGCCGTGAGCAGCATTGACTACTCTATCTAGCAACCATTTGCCACCACATCAACTGGTTTAGAAACAGATCCATTCTCATCAACCTTGACATCACCGGTAGTTTGAGCAGCTGGAGGAGATTCCTTGTGAGCCGGCTCAGCAGTTGCAGATTTCTTTTTCTCATCCTCTGTACTATTCTCCTCGCTTACCTATTGAGTTTGTTCATTTAGATGTTAGAGGAAAGACTTAAGAGTTGTACACTGACTACAAAAGGTTTTATAGTTGTTTTCCTGCTCTTACCTGTTTCTGGGTTTGCTGATGCTTGGCTTTCTTCTCCAAGATAGTCTTCTGTCGAACCTCATAGAAGGAAAGGTCATCCAAAATGCAAGTCTTGCTCGTATGCTCTTTAAAAATTTTCATAATCTTCACACCTTGCTCCAACTTGATCTATAACACAATCCCACGAAAGAAACATCAACACAAGAATCCAAATCGAGAACATAACTTGCAAAGATGTAAAAGCTTTACAGATCTGATACCTCTTGGGTGTCTCTAGAGTTGGTGACAGGCTTGTTCTCATTGTTCTCAAGGGTAATGTGTTTCAGCAAACTGTTTGGAACATCCTTCACAATATGCCACTTGAGAGGGAAAGAGCCTGTCCACTTGTCTTGCTGCCAGTACTCCACATTTGTCTCGAAATCAACTGGTCCTGTCATTTCAGCAAGCCCAACAAATTGTCCACTTGCATTGACCTGCAAAACAAAAAAATAACAGGTTAGTATGGCTCAATATAACATCAAATAAAGAGTACAAAAAGCACTGCATTTGATTTAAGGATTATTATATACACACCGAGAAAAAGAGAAAGATAGGACAGCCTCCAGGTTTCTGCTGAGCTTCCTGGTATGCTGCAGCAAGCTTCTTGTTTCCATTCGGTGTGCTAGCCCAGACATTATACTTGATGCTCTTGTGCACATCATCTTCACTGTATGACTTGATGATAAAGAACATAGCATTCGCATAATCCACTGAGAAATCTTCTTTGTTGTACTGTTCTCTGTCAGGAACAATGCATGTGTTCTCCGTCTCCACAGCCTCGGCTACATTTGACTCGTTAGTCTGCTCCTTAACCTCTAAACTATCTTCTGAATTTCCCTTCTGGTTCTTTGTGCCCTTAGCTCTAGGTCCCCTGTTAAGTTCATTAAGACCATCTAGGTTGTTCTCATTTCCATAGTAGTAATTGTAACCCCTTCCAAAGCCTCTGTATTTGTGGTCTGTTGCACTCACCCATCCTCGTCCGTTTGTTCTTGAATCATACCCAGAAGAACCATAACCCATACCAGATCTCCCAGAGCTACCATATAGCTTGCCTTGATACATCCTACTGTAGTATCCTTGAGTTGAACCGTAGCCTGTCATCGACGAAGGCTGGTGCACACCCTGCATAGAGAACACTGATTGAGGGCCAATCTTTACGGCAATAAAACAGACACTAGCGCAGTAGTTAATACAAAGAAATATAGAAAGATGTCATACCGTGTAGTTAGAATTTGAGCGGTAGTTTTGATTCCTCAATGAAGGCACACTGGTTGCCTTGGAATAGGAGGATGCAACTCCACTGCCAGTAACAGATCTCTGAACATCCGAATAACCAGTACCATAATATCCATCATAGTTAAACCTAGCATCCTGATAACCAGTACCAGCATAACCATTTCCATACAAATTGCTCGAGGTGTTGAATGCAGTCTGGTTGTTTGGTTTCCCTGCAGCGGATCCATTGCTTCCTTTAGCCATACCAGCAGCAGATGCAACATTCTTGCTTTCCCCAGGTAGCGTCTTCACACCACCAGCTTTGTTTGCAGCGAGATCTCCCTGGGTAGGGGTAGCAAAAGGTCCAGAGGGAAAAAAGGCAGGATACTGGTACTGCTGCTGAGCTCCATACAGCTGCCCATCTCCGCCAACCTGTGGAGCAGGGCTTGTTGCTGGAGAGTAAGGATACGCTGCATATCCATAACCCTGAGGATAGACAAGAGAAACATTCTCTCCATAAATTCAAGAAAATTGAAGAAAATGAAAGAGGCAAACTAAGCATAAACTTACAGAATTCATGTCAACACCGTCAGGAGTTTGGTAACCATTGTAATCGCTCCAGTCACCAGTCCCATATCCTGAACGTTTTAGAAACTTTGTTAAGCATAAACTTGTAGTAAAGTTAAATAAAGTGGGGGTTGAGGATGAAGCTACCAACCATAGTAATAGGAGGGCTGCTGATACGCATTGGGAACATAACAAACTGAAGGGTCGACGGCATCACTGGGAAGCAACGGTGTCAAAGATCGGTCAAAGGAAGGAACTTGACCATTTATATCCACTCCTCCTCCGTACTGGTAAACAGCAGTCTGCAAAAACATATAAAACCACAAACAGAAACAAACAAAGCTTGTTAAATTGTAAAGCGTGGCAAACAGACTCAGACCAAAACAAATTAACAAAAAAAACAGAGCTGCTTCATACCTTCTTGTTTGGCTCAGGAATCTCCGAAGCTGGTTTAGCTTGTGAGTTGTCCAAGGAGAGATTCTGCAAGAGATCAGCAGATTCTACGGAAAAACAAAGGTGAGTCAAGGAAAAAAGCAAAGACCTTTTTGACTTTAACTAAGAAGAACAGTGAAAAGCAAACATCTTTAGCCACGAGAAAGCCCCGAACTAAATCTACATCACTCAGAGAGAGAGAGAGAAGCTCGATCCAGTAACGCAAACAAAAAGATCGAGAAACAGAGAACACAGATCGAGAGAGAGAGAGAGACGTAAACAGAAAAAGGATACGATCAGCAGGTGAAGCAACGGTAGCCATGAGAACCAGATTAGATCCTTGTCGGAACAGGGGATGCGACCAAAACCCTAGAGGGAATCAGATGGAATCTAGGGTTTTGAATTTGGCCGCGCAGCCGCCGCCAAGAGAAAGGGTTTTTGTTTTGGGGGGGCAAGGTAGGAGGAGGAGGTAGGAGAAAAAGGGTTTTGGCTCTGTTAACTTCGAGTGATTCAAATAGATCCACGAACTCCCCCTCCCTTTTTTTTAATTTCCACTATTTGGTTTTGTTTCTTCTTGCCTAAGATTTTATTTCCTCTTTTTATTATAGAAGACTAAGACCGTATGCTTTTTTGGTCCGTCTTCTTTTGGTAATTACCACGAAGTTTCCTTCATTGATAGATTGGTGATCTCGTAAATACTCCCTTCCCTCTGTTCCTAAATACTTAACATTCTTTATGAAACAAGAAAAATGAAAATGAGCTTTGCCTGAAAACTAAATGTCGTATTTACTCCTATACTTTAATGAAAAAAAAGCTTTAGAGTGAACAAATTTATTTACAACCGATAAACAATATTTTTATAAATAATTTTTTTTTGCTAAGATAATTTTTTTTTTAACTATCTAGAATAAGAAAAAGGCTTACATATGCTGAAAATATATTTTTAAATATTTTATTTAATGACCGACAAAATAGAATATTTTATTTAATCTAATAAAAATATTTCTTCATCGTAAAAAAAAAATAAACATGATATTTGTTTTTTTCAAATGATTAAAAATGGAATTTTCATAAAAATGGAGTTTTCATTAAAAAAAAATATCCCGCTCATAGGTCCGATCGTTTAACCGCTCTCAACGGGCCAATTCTGAAGATTCAAAAGGCTATCGAAATGGGCCTATATTATCAAGTATCCGTCTATAAGCCCTAATCAGACCAGGCCAACCCGGAAACAGCCTAGGATCCGATTACCCAATCCGACGTTCTAGAGTGTTCTTGCAGTGCCAATAACTCGAAGCTTCAAGAGCAAAGAGACCATTGCGCCTTTATATCAACCAAAACCAAAAAAAAAAAAACACACTCGGAAGCAACTAGCAAGTGCCACTCTTCAAAGAGAAGCCAGCAGATAAAACCTACTCCTCCTTATCCGGAACAAACTCCCCGTCGTCTTACTATAAGGTGAGAGTGTCCTGTTTCACCTGTTATGCTCAACGTTTCCTTACATATAGTGTTTGGTGTTAGCAGGAAATAAGTATCTAGTATTGGTGCATGAATGAAACTAGTATTTTGAAAGAAAAAAAAGCATGGATTTTTACATCGGGATAGTTTTGATTAGCTAATGCTATCTTGTTAGGTGGTTTAATCAGTGTCTTGTCAATTGTCTGAGTGTTTCGGTTTTAACAAACTGTAAGAATTTTCAGTGAGAGAAGTGAACACAATGGCATCGACCTTCACTGCTACGTCTTCACTTGGCTCCTTGGTTACTGCTCCCATTGCCCCAAAGCTTTCTACAAGCTCATTTGGAAGGAGACCGAATGTGTGCCCAAGAAGATCCCGTCCTGCGGTTGTATGTGCAGCCAAGGAGTTGCATTTCAACAAAGATGGTTCTACCATAAAGAAACTTCAAGTGAGAATCCGTGGCAATGATTAGGATTCATGATTAGGATTCGTTTCTTTTTCTTTTTTCTCTTTTTTTTTGGTTTGTAATTAACTCTTGTGTTTTTATTAGACCGGTGTTAACAAGCTAGCCGACCTTGTTGGTGTCACACTTGGACCAAAAGGGAGAAACGTTGTTCTTGAGAGCAAGTATGGATCACCGAAAATTGTTAATGATGGTGTCACTGTCGCTAGGGAGGTATGAATCTGGTAATTATGTTCATTTTAGTTTTTAAATTGGCTTTTGAAAGCTTAAGTTTTTTTTTTCTTGTGGTTTAGGTCGAGTTGGAGGACCCGGTTGAGAACATTGGTGCAAAGCTTGTCAGACAAGCAGCTGCAAAGACCAATGACTTGGCTGGTGACGGTACAACAACATCTGTTGTTCTTGCACAGGGCTTTATTGCTGAGGGTGTCAAGGTTTGTACATTCTTCTTTCAGCGTTTCTCTGATTTGAACTCAAAAGAACAGTTCAGTAATCTTTATATTTTGTTCTTTTTTTCTCGATTCAGGTGGTGGCTGCAGGTGCAAACCCTGTATTGATCACTAGAGGCATTGAGAAGACAGCAAAGGCTTTGGTTCACGAGCTGAAGCTAATGTCTAAGGAGGTAACTTTCTTCTTCCTTTTTTGTGTGCTTAACTCTCTTTTTGATTTGTCAAAGAGTATACAAAGGTTATGCCATTGGTATTACAGGTGGAAGACAGTGAACTTGCGGATGTGGCGGCTGTTAGTGCCGGCAACAACCCTGAAGTTGGAAACATGATTGCTGAAGCAATGAGCAAAGTGGGCAGGAAAGGTGTGGTGACACTTGAGGAGGGTAAAAGTGCTGAGAACCACCTTTACGTGGTGGAAGGCATGCAGTTTGACCGTGGTTATATCTCACCGTACTTCGTGACAGACACTGAGAAAATGTCTGTCGAGTACGATAACTGCAAGGTACATTTTTTTTTGTTTACAGCTACTGTAATGATGTTGTGATGATGATAGATAGACTAACGAAGCTTTCTGCTGTGCAGCTGCTTCTTGTTGACAAGAAGGTTACCAATGCAAGGGATCTTGTTGGTGTTCTAGAGGATGCTATTAGAGGCGGTTATCCGATTCTAATAATAGCAGAAGATATTGAACAGGAAGCTTTAGCTACTCTTGTTGTTAACAAGCTTAGAGGCACTTTGAAAATAGCAGCTCTTAAAGCTCCTGGATTTGGAGAGCGGAAGAGCCAGTACCTTGACGATATTGCCATTCTAACTGGAGGTAACTAATGTTTCTGTAACAAAACCTAGATGCTCTTTGGAATCATTTCACTGTTTTAATCTTGTTGGGGGGTTTGTGGGTGTAGCTACTGTGATAAGAGAGGAAGTTGGTCTTTCTGTTGACAAAGCTGGGAAAGAGGTTTTAGGAAACGCCTCTAAGGTTGTCCTCACCAAGGAGATGACGACCATTGTGGGTGATGGTAGCACACAGGAAGCAGTGAACAAGCGTGTCATACAGATTAAGAATTTAATTGAGGTATGTATGAGACAATCTGCAAACTATGTATATCACTTTATTATAATGCTAAGATAGCAATGGTTGATTGGATGTGCAGCAAGCGGAGCAAGACTATGAGAAGGAAAAATTGAATGAGAGAATTGCAAAGCTTTCTGGTGGAGTTGCTGTAATTCAGGTACGTATTTTCCACATGATATTGTTTAATTTATACAACATAAGAACATGTTTAGTGATCCTAATTAGAGTTCTTGCATATTGGTTAAAGGTTGGAGCACAAACTGAGACAGAGCTTAAAGAAAAGAAACTAAGAGTTGAAGATGCTCTTAACGCCACAAAGGTGATTTTCTGAGATATAGAAGAGTCTGTTATTCTGACTACTCATGAACTATCTTTAAATATATGAGCTAACTGAGTTTCAGGCAGCGGTTGCGGAAGGTATTGTTGTTGGTGGTGGTTGCACTCTGCTTCGTCTAGCAGCCAAGGTTGATGCCATTAAGGATAGCCTTGTAAACGATGAAGAAAAGGTAAGGAGTTGAGTTTTGGGCACTTTACTTTCTCTGACTTAGCTTCTAACTAATTCTTGACTGTATAGGTTGGTGCAGACATCGTTAAAAGAGCCTTGAGTTACCCTCTGAAATTGATAGCAAAGAACGCTGGTGTCAACGGAAGCGTTGTCAGCGAGAAGGTAACTGATATAACGTTAAAGCTCCAGTCATGTACAGCTCTTTATCTGAGTAAGTTGCTTGACAAAACGTATTTATATTCATCACAGGTGCTAGCTAACGATGACGTAAAGTTCGGTTACAATGCTGCAACGGGGAAGTATGAAGATCTGATGGCTGCAGGAATCATCGACCCCACAAAGGTCAGTTTTTCACAAATATAACACACTGTTTGCTGAACCATTTGTTGAGATCTGAACGTGAGTGAGTTCAATGCAATTTTTCAGGTTGTGAGATGTTGTTTAGAACATGCAGCTTCCGTTGCAAAGACGTTCTTGATGTCCGACTGTGTGGTTGTGGAGATCAAGGAGCCAGAGCCAGTTCCTGCTGGCAATCCAATGGACAATTCAGGTTACTCCAAATACTCGGATTCCATTGACGGAAAGCTTGGACGATAACATAAAAAAAAAACTCATGTTTCTTCATCTCTGAATCTCTTTGACTTTGTCTTGTTTCAGGATATGGATACTGAGATAGAGCAGCCTGATTTGCCTTTGAAGAGGAGATATGAATGAACATTCCGAAATGAGAGTTAGCTCACTGGGATACCGATTACTTTAGCTTGTAAACAAAATTTATGTGCTAAGTGTAATGATTTTTTTTGAACAAGAGCATTATGTGTACGTTAGATATCTTTTTTGAATAAATTGTGTCAGTGTTGTTCTTCACAGTGTTGACGTCTTAAACGGTAAGATTAAACAAGTGTAGTAGAAACATATTCTTTTTTACAATTCTAAAACCGTAACCAAATGCTATCAAGTTATATATGGAATCATCATACAACCTCAAGCAAGTAATTGTAGATTGGCTGATGAAAACAACTGCAAATTCTACCATATGTACTACCTTAATCTATACCTTTTCCCAACGCCAAAGCCACAAGAGGAACAGGGCTGAATCTCGAGCGAGCTGCAAAAAACTAAACTCAACTGATCACAGAATTATGCAAACACAGCTTCTGTCGCCATCATATCTGATATCATCTTCTTCTCTGCAAGTAAAATGAAGAATCAATCATACAATGCCAATCAACTAACACTACTCAAAAGTTTCATCAAGAAACCAGAGAAGAAGATGCAAGCAAATATCAGGACTAACCTACACTCGAATTCACGGATCTCAGCAAGTTCTTTCCCCATCAAATCCACCCACTGTACCTTCTTCTTCTCCTCCTCCATTCTCTCACCAACTGCTGAGTCTAAAGCCTCCTTCTTGAAACTGCTTTTCAGGATGATTTCCCCATGAGTTTCTTCTTGTTTCTCCTCAAGGGTACAATCTTCGCCCTTCTCTATAGCACAATCTTCTTCTCTAACCTCATTCAACAAACCATCAACATCTTCTACATGTGCATCAACATAATGATCATCATCAACAACAGTAGTAGTACTGGAAGAAGACACTCCAGGCGTGTTCTCCAATCTCAGCGACCCTGATGCATAGATGTGAGTAGAAGTAGAAGGCTTAGAGAAGCAGATGAAAGAAGGGCACTGGATCTTACACAGCAAAACCCTCATCAAAACATATGTTTGTTCTTTGAAACACCAGATCACTAATCTTGTCTTTGATAAAAGGTACAAACGTGCCGAAAGAAAACAGTTATGATTTCTGAAAAGAACAAAACAGCAGCAAGGGGGTGTTGGAGGAAGAGTGTTAATAACCACAGTATATAAACATCTCCTCTTGAATAGAATCCAAAGACCTTAAATTATACGTTGATCAGATGAGAAACAGACAAAAGTACAGGGACCATGTTAGTAAAAGGACAGATTCCAATTGATGAGATCACAGTCATCAGATTTTTACTGTTGGTTCCTGATTGTTTCACCCATCAATGTCGTAAACATCACATGTTTATTTATTTTTATTTTATTTTTGGCAACCCTCACATGTTTATTTATTCGGCTTATAGTGGCTTTATGTGAAGAGTATCTGCAATATGCTATAAGTAAGATGAGCATTATCTATTGCTAGATCCAACAGAATGGTTCTACACTCAAATGTTGCATTACAATTCTGCAATGGTGGATGTCAACCATTGTCTAGATTCTGTATACTACAATTCTCAAATGTTGCATTACTTTTGTGTGTATTATTGTATGTCTCTGTATCAGGTACTCATCAAGAAAAAATAATCACTGAGTTTATTTTGCTATCTCTAAACGCGTTTGTTACACCTGCTTCTTACAACTTTTTGCTGGAAAAATAATCAAAAAGATACATAAGAGATGGTAAAGGTACAAACATGCATATTACCATGGGTTCTACTGTTAAATTTTCAGAACAGGAAACGCAATGACGTCTCATATACTCGCGGAGTTTGTCAACAGCATCACTAGCCTATCGATTCCAAGCCCCTTCAGAGAGAAACAACGAAACAATAGCAGTAAAACTGATATAAGTACTTGACCATACAAGTTTGGTTTATGTTTTTGACTCTGAAATTTTACTGTGTCGTAACGAAGAAAGATATAATAGTACCATTCCAGAAGCCGGAGGCATTCCGTATTCGAGGGCAGTGAGGAAGTCTTCGTCAAGGGTCACCTCATAAGAATCATCATCATCATCATCATCCTCTTTCTTTGTGTTTTGTTCAGCCGCTGCTCGCTTTGCGTTATGCTGCCTCACTTGCTCTTCCAACCGCGTCCTCTACCATATTTGTAACTCAAATCAATTATATGACCCAGTGTAGTACACAAAAATAACTAAAAAGCCGATCATGTACTATGTTAAGAAGACACAAAACTGTGGGAATATACTATGTATTATTGTGGAACATGATTATGTACTTTCAGTTCCAGGCTGGGGGAGGTGACTTCTTTGCTTCCTCAGAAATCACCTTAATATATTCTTTGTTCATTTCTTCCCGTACCATCTTCTTATATCGCCTTTCCTCCTCGTTGTTAATGTAGCAATCAACCTGAGTCACAGTACAAAA
>NW_026616076.1:0-30907 GCF_000801105.2 Raphanus sativus
GATTAGTGGTTCCAAATAAAGCTTCTTAGATCGTGGTTCATCCTGGTTGATAAGAATCATGAAGATAATGGCATATGTCCGAACAGGCAAATCTAGAATCATCTGGATAGAAGGTGGGATATCTTCTTTGATAAATTGTGTGAATTAAGGGAGTAATACTTGTGAGAATAGAGAATCAAAGAGAAAGAAGAGCAAGATCCGAGAGAGAGAGAGAGAGAGAGAGAGAGAGTTGCGCAATAGTAAGAAGAAATGAGGAAATTATATTCCTTGATTAATTTGGTGTTCATACAACAATGTTAAATAGAGAGTTTAGAGTAATAAGGACAACAAGAGATATATTAAACTAAGATGGTCTTCTCCATGCGCTGAGCAGAGAGAGTGACGGGTCTGTGGTTGGAGAGTGACAGCTCCCAACGGCAAGGAGAACATGTGACTAATATCATATTTAACTTGCCACTTGCTCTGATCTTGTCTTGACTTCACCAACGGTCTTCTCTATTCAAACCACTCATCTTGACATATATTCTTCTTGCTTTGATACAAAGTCTTGGTCGGATAGATTGCTTGATCCCCAAGACTGTACGGAATTACTTGTATTCCAAGCTTGTGCTGATCAAGTGATTCTCAACTCTCCGGATGACTTCTTATCCTTCTCTTCTCTATTTCTGTATGATCACACCTCTTTATTGATTCATGTCAACACTCCCCCTCAAGCTTGACCATATGGAACAAGTCAAGCTTGGAATGTCATGAAGCAATCCCTCATTAAAACCTTGCAAAGAAAACCCATTGGGACAAAACCTTGCAAGGAAAAAGAGTAAAATGCTTCATGGCAGGGGATCACTGACATGAGAGATCTATGAGTCCAAGCTTTGGATGAATGAACTCACAAACTTTGCTGCTGGCTGCCTTGGTGAAGATGTCAGCTAGTTGATCCTCACTCCTAGTATAGCATGGAAGTATTACTAGCTGCTCCACTGCTTGCCTTACTTTGTGGCAGTCCACTTCTATATGCTTAGTCCTCTCATGGAAGACTGAGTTGCTTGCGATGTGTATTGCTGCTTGGTTGTCACAATGCATGGTCATTTTTGTATTGATTTCAATGCCCAAGTCCTTGAGTAGACCCTTGATCCATATCAGCTCACTGGTAAGTTTCCTCATTGCTCTATATTCTGCTTCAGCACTTGAGCAAGATACCACCTTTTGCTTCTTGCTCTTCCATGTGACCAGATTCCCTCCAATGAATGTGCAATAACCTGTGGTTGATCTTCTATCTACTCTGTCTCCAGCCCAATCAGCATCACAATACCCCACAACTTCAGTGCTCTTGTTACACGCCATCCAAACTCCTTGACCTGGCGCCTCTCTTAAGTATCTCAAGATCCTCTCTACCATGTTCCAATGATGCACCTTAGGAGCTCCCATGTGTTGACTCACTTGGTTAACAGCAAAGCACACATCTGGTCTGGTAATGGTCAAATAGATGAGCTTGCCCACCATTCTTCTATACTTCTTGACATCTTGAAATGGAGTAGCTTCATACTCCCCCTCTCGCAGCACCTTGTAGCCTTCTTCCAATGGTGTTTTGGCCTGTCTACTTCCAATGGTTCCTGCCTCATTCAAGATATCAAGTGTGTACTTCTTTTGAGATATGAACAGCCCCTCTTTAGAGCGGCAAAATTCAATCCCTAGGAAGTACTTTAACTCTCCCAAATCCTTAATATCAAAAGTAGATTTGAGAAAGATTTAGTTGAGATGATACCTTCCTTGTTGCTACCAGTGATGATTATGTCATCAACATATACCAGTATGACTATGATACCTTCCTTGCTGGTGAGAGTGAAGAGAGAATGGTCTGCTTGAGACTTCACAAAGCCTCTTCCATTCAATGTTGAGCTTAGCTTGTGGTACCATGCTCTTGGAGATTGTTTCAATCCGTAGATGGCCTTCCTGAGTCTAAGCACATTTCCTGGTTTCACCATGTCTTCAAGGCCAGGAGGAGGTCTCATGTATACTTCATCATCTAACTCTCCTTGAAGAAATGCATTCTTCACATCCATTTGCCACAAGTCCCACTCCAAGTTGACCGCAAGGGAGAGTAGAATTCTTATGGTGTGCAGTTTTGCCACTGGTGCAAATGTATCCAAGTAATCTTCACCATATACTTGAGTGTAGCCTCTTGCCACCAGTCTGGTTTTCTTCCTCTCTGGCTTTCCATTGGCTCCATACTTGATTGTGAAGAGAAGCCGGCTTGTCACTGCTTTCTTTCCTTTGGGAAGCTCACTTTCAAAGTATGTTCCATTCTTTTCCATAGCTCCCATCTCATCTCCAATAGATGCTCCCCACTCCTCATCTTGCATGGCTTCCTCATATGTCTTTGGAATCCATTCTTGATCCAATTCGGTGATGAAGGCTTGATGCTCTGCTGGATAGTGAGCTAGTGAGCATACTGCACTAATAGGATGTGCCACGGCTTTAGCATTGAAGTAAACCCTTGTGTTGATCCAATCTGAGGCTGGTCTCCTGTTCCTTGTACTCCTTCTCAAGGTTTGTATCTGATCAGCTTGATTGTTGTCACTTGGCTCCTCATGAGTTAGTGGCTTCTTGTGGTTGTGATTATTAGTTTGTGACATTTAGAGATGTTTAATGTGTTTAGGTGAGGATTAACGAGACCAAATGTTTAGAAATGAGTTTGCGAGTTTGAGAGAGTTTAAGAGGCAGAGTATGAGAGACTAAAATGCTTAATCTTATTAATGAGGAGAGTTTACAATATATAGGTAGAGAGAGTACAAGGGTTTCGACATATGGTTAAGGTAAAACTACTATACTAAGCGTGTGGAGTCAAGAGGAAGAGGAGCGCCTAATTTGAATAAGTGGACCAGAGTCATCACACGCTTGATGCTCTTAGCATCTTGACCAGATGCTCTTCTTGCCTTTCCAGCTTCAACCAGCCTGTCAAGGCACTGCTTAGTCTCGACATAACGGTCATATGTTCAAACCATCTAACCTTCTTCTTCTCTTGGAGTCTTAGCTAACCGCACACTCTTTCACTTCTCCGCATACACATTTCACCTTCCTTCAATGTTACTGCGGTAACTTCATTTCTTACTGTGGTAACTATTCTTGTACGGACACCCTAACTTTGCACATTCTCCAAATGTGTCCCAAGATAATCTGAAGTGATGATGGTCGAGTCTGGTCCGTACATTTGTCCGTACATGTTGTACGGACACTCCCATTCCCATACTCTCCCACTGCTTCTCTTAACCTTCTCTCTTTACCCAAGTATCTTCTAACCTTCATATCAACCTCTCATCTCAACACTCAATACTCAAACCAACACCTCAACTTAACACTCCCCCTCAAGCTTGACCATGTGGAACAAGTCAAGCTTGGAATGCTGTTCAATCTCCCTCATTAAAACCTCAACAAGGAAAACCCATTTGGGACAAAACCTTGAAGAGGAAAAAGAGTAGAGATATCCCAGCAGGAGAGTATTTAGTTGGTACCTCTTAAGTCAATGAGGCCCAGCCTAATGTGGATGGACTCCATTGTCTTCTGCCTTGCAGCCTTTGTGAACACATCAGCTAGCTGATCCTCACTTCTTGTATAACACGGCAGTACCACTCCAAGAACAATCATCTGCCTAACCTTGTGACAATCCACCTCAATGTGTTTAGTCCTCTCATGGAACACACTGTTGGAAGCTATGTGGATGGCAGCTTGATTGTCACAATGCATAACCATAGGTGTAGCTTGATCAACCTCCAAATGCTTCAGGATTCCTTTGATCCACACCAACTCGTTGGTAAGCTTGAGCATTGCACGGTACTCGGCTTCAGCACTGGAACAAGACACCACTTTCTGCTTCTTGCTCTTCCATGTCACCAAATTTCCTCCAATAAACGTGCAATAGCCTGTTGTTGATCTTCTATCAGCCCTATCACCTGCCCAATCCGCATCACAATACCCCACGGCTTCAGTACTCTTGTTGCAACCCATCCAAATGCCTAGACTCCTGGTTCCATTCAGATACATCAGCAACCTTTCCACCATTCTCCAATGATGCTCCTTGGGTACTTGCATGTGCTGACTGACTTGGTTAACCGCGAAGCATATATCTGGCCGAGTGATGGTAAGATATATGAGCTTCCCCACCAGCTTCCTATAAAGCTTTGGATCCTTGAATGGCTTGCTATCTTCAATCTCCCCCTCACGTGGAACTTTGTACCCATCCTCCATAGGCATCTTAGCTATCTTCCCTTCATCCACACCTGCATCTTTCAAGAGATCAAGTGTATATTTCCTCTGAGATATAAACAAACCTTCCTTGGATCTACACAACTCAATTCCAAGGAAGTATTTCATTTCTCCCAAATCTTTAATCTCAAACACTGACTTTAGAAAGTCCTTAGTCTCTTGAATACCTGCCTTATCAGAACCAGTAATGATAATATCATCAACATAGACAAGGATACATATGATACCTGAGGGTGTGGTGAGAGTGAAGAGAGTATGGTCGAGCTCACACTTCTTGAATCCTCTTCCATTCAAGGTGGTGCTCAGCTTGTAGTACCAAGCTCTCGGAGATTGCTTAAGTCCATAGATAGCCTTCTTGAGTCTCAACACATTTCCCTTCTTAACCAAGTGTTCAAGACCCGGTGGTGGTAACATGTAGACCTCATCCTCAAGCTCTCCTTGCAAGAACGCATTCTTGACATCCATTTGCCAAAGATCCCACTCCAAGTTCACAGCAAGAGACAACACCACTCTAATTGTATGAAGCTTGGCAACTGGAGCAAACGTGTCTATGTAGTCTTCTCCATAGGTTTGAGTGAATCCCCTAGCTACCAACCGAGTCTTCCTTCTATCAATCTTGCCATTAGGAAGATACTTGATGGTAAAGATCCACTTACACGACACTGCCTTCTTTCCTTTTGGCAATGTGCTTTCATACCAGGTATCATTCTTTATCATTGCACCAGCTTCATCATTCACTGAGTCTCTCCACTCTTGAATCAACATTGCTTCCTCATAACTCCTCGGAACATAGCTCTCATCTAAGCTCACTGTGAAAGCTTGATGTTCTTCAGGAAAGCTTGCAAAAGAACACACTGCTTGAGATGGATGCTCAACTGCTTGAGCATTGTAATACACCCTTGTATTCACCCAGTTGGATGCATCTCTCTTTACTCTTGTGCTTCTTCTCAAAGTAGGCTGTGGAGATTGCTGCGTTGCTTCCTCCTCATTTCCACTACTAACTGCTTCTTCACTTGGCTGATTTGCTTCAACTCCTCCACTTGGTTGACTCTCCTCAGCTCCAGAACCCGAACTAGACATCTCAACACCTTGATCATGAGCGCCAGAACTCTCCTCTGAACCAGAACTTCCTTCTGCTCCACTTGGTTCTTCTCCCCCCTCATGGTCAAGGTGTGGTGTCTCCGGATGATTCCCACCACCTTGATGATTCTCATTGACCGGACCATGTTGATCCACATGGATTCCCATCCCTTCCAGGATCTTCCTCAGTACTGAAGCTCTATCACTGGTAAGATCCTTCAAATCTTCCTGGTTTTGCTCCTCATAGTACCCTCTTTCTTCTATGAACTTCACATCCCTTGATACTAACACACGCCTTGTGTCAGGATCATAACATTTGTAACCCTTCTGGCTAGTTGAATACCCAATAAACATAGCCTTGATACTTCTTGCTTCAAGCTTGTTTCGCATCTCACTTGCCACCATCACATAACAAAGACAACCAAAGACCCGCATATACTCCAAGGAAGGCTTGGACTGATTTAGTACCTCAAAAGGTGACTTGCCTTGAAGCACCAAGGTTGGAGTTCTATTGATCAAGTAACAAGCCGTGGATACTGCATCACTCCAAAACCTCTTGGGAACCTTTGACTGAAGCATAATGGTTCTTGCCACTTCCATGAGGTGTCGGTTCTTCCTCTCAGCAACCCCATTTTGCTGTGGAGTGTATGGACAACTCGTTTGGTGCAAGATGCCATGTTGAGCTAAGTGATGCTTGAATGCATGACCAGTGTACTCTCCTCCATTATCTGACCTGAAAATTTTTATCTTGGCATTGTAATGGTTAGTCACATAGGTTTGAAAACTTTTAAATGCATCAAGCACCCTATCTTTGGTTGGAATTAAAGTTAACCAGGTGTATTTGGATTTTTCATCAATGAATGTGACATAATACTTGAAATTATCTCTAGATAAGCAAGGAGAAGTCCAAACATCAGAATGAACAAGATCAAAGCAACTTTTATAAACCGTAGAAGAGTTTGGAAAAACAGTTTTACAATGCTTGCCTAAAATACAAGCTTCACAATCTTTGTTCTCAAATGCAACACCTGGCAACATCAGTTTAAAAGCCTTATTATGAGGGTGTCCTAGTCTAGTATGCCACAATGCATCTTTACTTAGACTAGGAGCAGAAACAGAAGTAAAAAGACAGCAACGATCAGAAATAGGAGCAAGATCTTCAAGCAAATATAATTCTCCTTTGGTCACTCCTTTTCCAATAAGCTTGCTGCTATCAATATCCTGAAACTTGACATCATTAGGGCTGAATATAACATTGCAATTTAAATCAGTGGCACACTTCTTAACAGATAACAAGTTTGAGGTAAAGGTTGGCATATACAATGCCTTAGATTCCCTATCAAAGAGTTTAAGACTTCCTATCCCTTTGATAGGTATCTTTGCACCATCCGCAATCATCACATGACCAGTAGTAGGCATAATATCTCTTATTAAGCTAGTGTCACTAATCATGTGATGAGTGCATCCGGAATCAATCACAAGAGGTCTAGTGATGATAGGCTTAGCAATAAGAGCAAGAATACTAGACGGTTTGAATGCATGCTCAATCCTAGCAATATTTGAACTACTAGTATGATTATGCATTTCTTTTAAACTATCCAGCATCCTAGCATTTCTATCAAGCTCAATGCCATTATCTATCAACCTAGCACTAAAGGATGAACCCTCAATGTTACCATTCTCCTTGAAGAGTTTGATCAAAGCATCCAGGTCAGACTTCTTGAGATACTCTTGATCACTTGTCCCGCGGTTGCTAGGTTCACCAGAGTAAGCAACCATGGACCTCTCCTCATTGGTTTCCTTGCTTGTACCAGCTCCACTTGATTTCTCAGCCTTGTATCCAGATCCTCTCTTCTCACGATCCTTCATGAACTTTGCCGGCTTCAAGTGAGGATGAAGAATCCAACACTGACTCTTCTTGTGCCCATGCTTCTTGCAATGATCACAATCCCCATCAAACTTCTCATACTTCCCATGCGCAGCCTTGTTTGCTTGTGGGGTCTCCTCTTGATCAACCTTAGCTGCTTGATTCACCAGTGCAAGCTCTCCTTTCTTCCCAAACAACCCAATGGTACCTTGCTCCTTTTGAATCCTTGCAACCACATTCTCAAGATCCGGCAAGTTATCCTCCCTCAACAAGTGTTGGATAAGTCCTTGATACGCCGGATTCAGTGTGAGGAGAAGCCCAAACACCTTGTCTTGCTCTCTCCTCTTGTTGAGCTCATCAGCATCCACCGTGCTTGGCCTCAACATCTCAAGTTCGGACCAGAGTGATCTAAACCTCCCCAAGTGCTTAGTAAACTCCATGTCTTCTTGAACCAAGTGATTCAATGCGTGCTTAACCTCAAACACTCTGCTCAGGTTTGAGGTGTTTCCATACACCTTCTTTAAGGTGTCCCATAGCTCCTTAGCTGACTCGCAGTAGCTATAAGCATCAAGAATTGCCGGGTCAAGTGAGTTTTGAAGAACTGACAACACTTGCATGTCTTCTTGTTCCCATTTCTCAAACGCCTCTTGAGCCGCTTCTCCTTCATCCTCTCCTTGAGTGATGAGCTTTGGAGCTTCACCTACAGTGATGTGCTTCCACAAGCCTTTCATTCCCACAGCAGTCTTCACCATCCGAGACCACACCAAGTAGTTGTTTCCCTTGAAACAAACCGCAACCTTCATCTTTGAGTTTCCTCCACTATCCATAGCTAAGAAATTCAACAAAGCCTTCAGCTTTCACACCACTAACAATAAGAGACAACCTTTGCTTCACCGAACCAAACACAAGCTTCAAGACCTCACGGAATCACCAAAGAAATGACTTTTCTTCAATGAACCACAAGAACACCTTCAAAGCTTTACTAACCCACTAAAGTATCATCCTTTCCTTCCACAAATCACACACACAACTCACGGAAGTACAAAAGTAACAAGCTTTCTTCACACAACCAACTTGAGAGCAAAATGGATCGAAGTATCAACCTTTCTCTTCAAAGAGCTAGCTTGAACCGCCAAAACCCCAAGTTTGAATCTTCAAGTTTGAATGAACCGCCAACAATGTTTCTGAACCGAGCTTGAGTCTCCACAGCTACCACGAACCACAAAGAAACAAGCTTGAGCTTCCAAACCACCAAGAACACCAAGAACACTAAGAACACCGAGAAGATCTTCAAAGCTCCAGCTTTGAATCTTCAACCGCGAACCAAGATCCTTCTAACCTGGCTCTGATACCATATTAGTTTGTGACATTTAGAGATGTTTAAGGTGTTTAGGTGAGGATTAACGAGACCAAATGTTTAGAAATGAGTTTGCGAGTTTGAGAGAGTTTAAGAGGCAGAGTATGAGAGACTAAAATGCTTAATCTTATTAATGAGGAGAGTTTACAATATATAGGTAGGGAGAGTACAAGGGTTTCGACATATGGTTAAGGTAAAACTACTATACTAAGCGTGTGGAGTCAAGAGGAAGAGGAGCGCCTAATTTGAATAAGTGGACCAGAGTCATCACACGCTTGATGCTCTTAGCATCTTGACCAGATGCTCTTCTTGCCTTTCCAGCTTCAACCAGCCTGTCAAGGCACTGCTTAGTCTCGACATAACGGTCATATGTTCAAACCATCTAACCTTCTTCTTCTCTTGGAGTCTTAGCTAACCGCACACTCTTTCACTTCTCCGCATACACATTTCACCTTCCTTCAATGTTACTGCGGTAACTTCATTTCTTACTGTGGTAACTATTCTTGTACGGACACCCTAACTTTGCACATTCTCCAAATGTGTCCCAAGATAATCTGAAGTGATGATGGTCGAGTCTGGTCCGTACATTTGTCCGTACATGTTGTACGGACACTCCCATTCCCATACTCTCCCACTGCTTCTCTTAACCTTCTCTCTTTACCCAAGTATCTTCTAACCTTCATATCAACCTCTCATCTCAACACTCAATACTCAAACCAACACCTCAACTTAACAGTGATCCCATCTCTTCTGATCATGAGATACTCCTGAGTTCTCTTCAGGCTGAGCTTGCGCAGATTGATCATCTCCATGGCCCCCTCATGATCATGATGAGATACTCCAACTTCTTCTACTACTTCTTCAGCAGCCCGAGTGGAGGTCTCCCTCACCTTATCTGGTTCATTTGGTAGACTGACGCCAAGTCTCTCCATAATGATCCTCAGGTTGTTAGCTCTATCAGTGGCTGATTGAGAAAGATCCTTGAGTTCATCCCAACTCTTCTCATCATAGTAGCCTGTTGATTCCATGAACTTAACATCCCTTGATACCAGAACTCTTCTAGTCTCTGGTACATAACATTTGTAACCCTTCTGGTGAGTTGAATACCCAATGAACATTGCCTTTCTACTCTTGGCTTCCAGCTTGTTTCTAAGCTCTCCTGGAATCAAAACAAAACACACACACCCAAACACACGCAAGTGATCTATGGATGATTTAGCTTTGTTCAATACCTCATATGGAGTGGCATTGTGAAGAACTCTTGTTGGCGTGCGGTTGATAAGATAAGCAGCAGTAACCACTGCATCTCCCCAAAACCTCTTAGGCACATTGGAGTGAAACATCATGCTCCTGGCCACTTCCCATCAAGTGTCTATTCTTTCTTTCTGCCACACCATTTTGTTGAGGTGTGTAGGGACAGCTGGTTTGATGTAGATTCCGTGTGAAGCTAAGTGTTGTTTGAAGGCTGTGCTAGTGTATTCACCACCATTATCTGATCTAAGAATTTTAATCTTGACATTGAAATGGTTAGTGACATAATTCTGAAAATTTTTAAAGGCTTCTAGCACCCTATCTTTTGATTCAGCAAAGTGATCCAAGTATACTTAGACTTTTCATCTATAAAAGTCACAAAATACTTATGCTGTTCTCTAGAAACACATGGGGCAGTCCATACATCAGAATGGATTAAATCAAAGCAATTATCATAGATGGTCATTGATTTAGGAAACACATTTCTACAATGTTTTCTTAATATACAAGCCTCACAATCACTTTTAAAAGAAATACTAGGCAACAGGATGTTCAAAGCATGAGAATGAGGATGTCCTAATCTAGCATGCCATATTACATATTTAGGGAATTCAGAAACAGAATTAAAATAGCAAGATAAATCAGAAGCTGGTCTTGTGTCCTCAAGCAAGTACAAGTCTCCCTTGGTAACACCTTTGCCAAGCAACTTACTAGAATCAATATCCTGAAAATACACACTGTTAGGCTTGAAAGTAACTTGACAATTCAAATCATTAGTCACCCTTTTAACCGACAGCAAGTTAGATGCAAATGTGGGCATATAAAAAGCTTTAGACACTTTGTCAAACAGTTTGAGATCACCTACTCCTTCTATTGGAATTTTATCTCCATTGGCTATCATCACATTTCCTAAGGCAGGTTCAATATTTTTAATCAAGCTTAAATCACTAATCATATGGTGTGATGCACCAGAATCAATAATTAGAGGTTTAGCAGTTTTAAAAACACTCATAGAACTACCAACAATGTGAGATGCACTAAGAGAAGTACCAAGAGTTTTAGGTATACCAGATTCTTTTAAGGCCTTGATGAGAGCACTTAAGTCAGACTTTGTGATGATCTCATCTAGATTGGCCCTTGGTGTAGCATACACTGATGCAGAGGTCATGGCACTCCCCACGCCACTGCTGCTTGCTCCCATAGGGTGTGGTGTGGTTGGCTCTGCTCCCTCAGTTGAGAGGTTGGCTCTTGCATCCTGGTGCTGGGGGCGAGTCTCTCTGAACTTGTTTGGCTTCAAGTGAGGATGGAGAAGCCAGCACTTGTCCTTTAGGTGACCTTTCTTCTTGCAATGGTCACAGATCAAGGCTTTCTTCTCCTCTTGCTTGTATGCCTTGTTAGCCACAGCTTCTTCAGCTTGGTGTGCCATGTTTAGGTCTCCTTTGTTACCAAATAGACCCACTGATCCTTCCTCCTTCTGGATTTGAGCACATACTTCATCCAGGTCAGGAAGCTTGTCAGATCTCAAGATGTGCTTAATCAAGCTACCATAAGATGGGCTGAGAGTGAGCAGCAGTCCAAACACTTTATCCTCTTCACGCCTGGTTAAGAGAGTGGTAGGATCAGTTGTGTGTGGCCTCAATATCTCCATCTCTGCCCAAAGAGACCTGAACTTGCCAAAGTGAGGTTGGAACTCCCCATCTCCTTGGTTGAGAGCGCCAATGGCTCTTTTCACTTCAAATACTCTAGTGAGGTTGGAAACATTTCCATACATTTTGTAGAGAGTATCCCACAGCTGCTTGGTAGTCTCACAGTATGAGTAAGACTCCATTATTGCTGGTTCAAGAGAGCTGAGGAGAGCTGAGAGCACCATGAGATCTTCTTGATTCCATTTGTCTTCATCAGCTACCACCACCACCTCTTTTCCATCTTCTCCTTGAGTGGTTTGTTTTGGAGCAGCCTCTGTTGTGGCATACTTCCATAAACCTCTTCCACCAAGGGCTCTCTTCACCATCCTTGCCCAAAAGAGGTAGTTAACCCCCTTCAAGGTCACAGGTATGTTGAGATGTTTGTTGTTGTTGTTGTTGCTTTCTTCCATTTTTCTTCAACTCGCCAAGAACACTTCAAGAACAGGAGAGAGAAATTTTAAAAGAAAGAGAATTAAACAAGAACAGAGTGTTTGCGGAAGTTAGATTCGGTTTCAAGAGCTTTGTTGCTCTGATACCATGAGATTTTATGAAGATTAAAGAGAGTTTGTGATGAGAATTAAAGAACAAGAGTGTAAGCAAAGAAGAATCCGAGTGAAAGAGAAGAGAGAGAGAGGAGTGGTTTGCGCAAACTAAAGAGAGAGAGTTGAGGAATTCATATTTCCTTAGATTGATTAATTGTGAGATACAACCTATTTAAAGACAAACAAGACATTGCAACTTGCAATGAGGTAAATAATAAACAATGATAGGAAGTACAGAAAAGATTAAACAATGAGGAGTGAGGTCTGGCGTGATCAGGCTCGTGCAGCTGAGGGAAAGCGACAGCTCCCAACGGTTCACTCTGCCTTGATCTTCCTTAGCCAGCCCGTGACTCTTCTCCAACGTCTCTCTTCTCTTTGTGTCGACATCCTTCACATTTCTAGTACATTTAAATCATGTGCTTCTTATGTTTAAGTCCTCAACGTGCCTTGCAAGCCACGTTAGGGTAGATCACACATGTTGCACTAAAACTGCACCATTGATCATTCTCATGCGTGTCTTGTTCTCTCCTTCATAGTCTTGTATCTTGCTTCATGTCAACATTTCTTTCAAACTCTCCATCAATCCTAGCCATTTATCAGAACAATGCACACTGCTATGCTCAGGGTAAGAGCTTTTGATCAAGTCTAGCAACCTATCAGTTTCACTAGACATTCTATAAGCAGTGTAAGAGTAACCAAGAGTGTTTCCAAGCTTGTTACCAGACTCCTTGAGTGCTCGGATGAGAGCCTCAATGTCAGACTTCTTGATCACATCCTGATCAACACTCTTCCCTCCCGAGTGATGAGAAGCAAGTGCTTTTCCTTCACTTTCACCCACTTGTGCACTTGGACCAGCTCCACTTGCTTCAGTAGAAAGGTTAGCTCTTGCTTCTCTATCCTTGTTGAACTTGGCCGGCTTGAGATGGGGATGCAATATCCAACACTGACTCTTCTTATGGCCTTGTCTCTTGCAATGATCACAGCTTCCCTAGAACCTCTCTCTCGGCCTCCTATCTTCACCTCCATAGCCAGCCTTATTAGCTTGCATCTCCTCGGCCTGGTGAGCCATACTAAGCTCCCCCTTGCCTCCAAATAGTCCAAGCGACCCTTCTTCTTTCTGGAGTTGTGCCATCACCTCCTCCATAGATGGTAAGCTTGGCGACCTCAGTATATGCTTGATGACATCTTTGTAGCATGGGTTGAGTGTCATCAGCAAACCAAACACCTGATCCTGCTCCCTTCTCTCCATGAGCAATGCTTGATCAGTTGTACTCGGTCTCAAGCTCTCTAGCTCAGACCACATCGATTTGAACATCCCCATATGCTTGGTAAGTTCCACATCTTCTTGCGCGAGTGTGTTGATAGCTCTCTTGAGCTCAAACACTCGGGTCAAGTTTGAGACATTCCCAAATGTCTTCTGGAGAGTCTCCCATAGGTGTTTAGGAGTCTCACAGTAGCTGTAAGCCTCGAGAATAGGCACCTCCAAAGAACCTTGTAGCACAGAAAGTACCATAAGATCCTCTTGAACCCATTTCTTAGCTTCGGCTTTGCTGAGAGCTTTCCCTTCTTCACCTTCTTCTCCTTCCTTAGCCACTGGTTCTGGCCCATCATCAGTGATGTGGTTCCACAACCCTAGCCTCCCCACAGCTGTCTTCACCAACCGCGACCACAAAAGATAGTTCCCACCACCTTTTAAAGCAACCGGAATGATGTGATCATGGACCAACAACTTGATAAAGATATAGAAGAGGTGATCAAGGATAAGCAAGATGAAGATGGAGATGCCTTGGCCATTCCCAAAGGTCCCATGACTCGTGCAATGACAAGAAGACTCCATGAAGCTGTTGGAAACATACTTAAGATGTCTTGGAAGCAAGAAGATTGTCTTGGTCGTAGCTTGAGCAACCAAGACACACTTACCATACTTCAAGCTGAACCTTCAAGCTGATCATCATCTAGGCAAGTGGCTTGTGTGTACTCTTTTTCCCTTAGTTGGTTTTGTCCCACTGGGTTTTCCAACTAAGGTTTTTAATGAGGCCATGAGTTCACTTTCATATCACCTAGATGATGTATCTTTGGTGCATCTCGGATGCTTTGGACCAACCACATATCTACCTTATGTTATCTTTAATCTATAGTCTTTATTTTATCTTATGTGTTGCAAACTCTTTAAATTTTAGTCTTTGGTCTTTGTTTGATTACCAAGGGAGCGTGTTCCCTTTAATGATCTCGAGAACTTGAGCCTGTTCAAGACTTCTCTCTATTTAAACTTGTCGCAAGCTTCTTTCTATGCAATAATCTTTTAATCAAAAACCTTGTTCTCTCTTAAACTTGTTTACGAGTTCTTGAGTGATCTTGTTGGTGTGTAGTATCCAGCAAACCCTAGGTGTCTAAGTTGGTGTGTCATATCCGATCTAGTCATCTAAAAGTGTCAAGGAGTCTTTCCGCAACTCTTTGAATCAACCATCATTCCACTACCTTGAAGATTTTGAGTCTCTGCCTCGATCTTGCAAGGATCTATCCATATCATCCAGAGAATACATCCTAGGATCTTATTACGGAACCTTCACCATCATCTTGTTGTCATCCATGATCTCTTCCTCTTCTCAACTATCCGCAAAGCTTCAAACTTGTATAGAGAAGAACCCCACAGCTCCAAACCTTCAAGAATAATCAACCCTCAAAAGATCTAGACCCAAAAGCTTCAACTCAAACCGCAAGAACAAAGAAGGACACTCGGAGATAGCAAGAACACAAGAGAAAAATAAGAACACAAGAGAATAGATTCCGAGTTCTCTTAATACCACAGCCAACCTGGCTCTGATACCATATTATTTTAGAGAATAGAAAGTGTATTAAGAGATTAAGAGAAGATTAAGAGAAGATTAAGAGAGAATGAGAGTGATTCTGTGAGAAATGTGTTCTTAGATCTAATAGTAACTCGAGAGAGAAATGTTTAAAGTAGAGAGAAAAAGAGTCTCAAAGTGTATGATTTGATTAATGAGAGGAGTTACAAATATATACAAGAGACTAAGAGAGGTTTGCGCAAACAATCAACTATTACAAGCATGTGAGGTCAATGGCAAGGTGATCCATACATGGCTGAGAATGCTCACACGCCTAGGCTCTCTTTACAGCCTGTCATGGACTGGCTAAAGCAACATTATCTTCAAACGGTCGACTCTTCCCTCTTGGTTAGATCACTGTGCTCAGCCTCTTCTTCCCTTAGTGTTTCACACATTGCTTTCCTCACTTCTTTTACCTCAAACCCATTTACCATGCAGTAACTTTATTTTTACTGCATGGTAACTTTTCTCAAGTATATTTTCTTCTTCTCTCCTCTTCATAAT
This sequence comes from Raphanus sativus, assembly GCF_000801105.2. NCBI lineage: Eukaryota > Viridiplantae > Streptophyta > Magnoliopsida > Brassicales > Brassicaceae > Raphanus > Raphanus sativus. The sequence goes on from NW_026616076.1 coordinate 15,393, forward strand.
CACAATACTCCTCATCTCTTCTCACCACATTTCAACAGCAATATCCTCATGATTCTTATCAAACCAGGATGAACCACGATCTAAGAAGCTTTATTTGGAACCACTAATCAGTGGAGAATAACCAGGAAGTTTAATAAATCTCATAAGTGTTGTGAGCAAGAAGATATCCCACCTTCTATCTAGATGATTCCAGATTAGCTTGTTAGGACATATGCAATTATCTTCATGATTCTTATCAAACCAGGATGAAACACGATCTAAGAAGCTTTATTTGGAACCACTAATTGTTGAGATGAAGCAATAAACTGTAGTAAGTGAAGGTGATTACAGTAGAGAGGCAAGGTGTGAAGAGATTTGAATTAATCAAGAAGAGAGGTTACCTTGAAGAGCAAGGTAATCCGTACAACCTAAGAGTGGAGTGCAAGCAAAGAAACCAATGGGGCGAGTTTATGTGATGAGGAAACACACAAGTAAACTCGCCAAGACAGCTAGGAACACAGCCAGAGATGCATCATGTGAAGAGCTAAGGAAATGGAGCACAATGTGACCGTTAGGTCCTGTCACTTTCAAGTTCAGTCTGCTGTGGTCCTGCCTGCTGTGCCTGCCCCCAACAGTTGGACTCTTCCTAATTAGTTTAATCACATTCTGAGAACTATTAAATTAATAGCTCAGCAAGATATTTGTATTGCCTATATATGTAATCACCTCACCAAGATAATAAACTAAGAAATCATTTTCTCTCTTTGTCTCTCTCTCTCTCTCTCAATTTCGTTTTTACCTCTCTCTCTCTTGTTCATCAGTGTTCTTCATTTCTCCAGACACTTATCTCTCTTTGATTCCATAATCTATCAATTCTCACATGGTATCAGAGCCTCAAGCTCTTTGAAACCTCATTTACTTCCGCAAATTCTCTGTGTTTTATCTCTATTTTTGGCAAAGTTCATCCTGTTCTTGGGATGTTCTTCAATCTCATTTCCAGAATTTGCCAAAAATAGCAAAGTTCATCCAAAACTCTGTTCTTGATGGAAAAATCAGAGATTCTTATTCCAGTAACCCTTGAGGGTTCTAATTACTTGATATGGTCAAGAGTGGCCAGATTCACCTTGGGAAGTCATGGACTTTGGGACAGCCACATCATGAAGGCTGGAACTTCAAAGAGGATGACTCAAGAAGGCAGTAAGGCTACACGCATGAAGCATGACAACAAGTGGGTTCAAGAAGACCAGCAAGCACTTGGAATCATATACAACTCTCTGTCCCAGCCAATCTTGAAGGCACACTCTCACATTAAAACTGCCAGGAATCTATGGGAGACTCTCCAAGTTGGATATGGAAGTTTATGGGAAAGTCTTCAAGTTGTTTATGAGCAGGACAGGTTTCTTAGCTTACTGCTGCACCTGGATTCAACCTACAAAAATCTGATAAACTATTTCCTTAGAGAAGGGAAGATACCAGATTTAGAAGAAGCTGAGTTCTTTAGAAGTCAACCAGATGGATATGAGCTCAAGGAGTTTGAGCATCCAGTGACTCAAGGAAGAACCATGTACTCAGCACTCAGTGGTGACTCCACTAAAGAAGAATGGTGGAGAAGTGAAACTGGCGCAACCAACCCTGATGGTCCAGCAACCAGGAGAGACTTTGATCTCTTTATCAAAGCTGCCCAATCCCTTATCTCATCCAAGAAGGCTGGTATATCATCTCCTGACTCTAAACCCATTATTATAGATTCAGGAGCTAGTCATCACATGATTAGTGATAGGAACTTGATTAGTGATATCCAGCCTGCTACTGGTAATGTTCTGATAGCTAATGGTGATAAGGTGAAGATAGAAGGGATAGGGAACCTTAGGTTGTTTGATAGGGAATCAACTGCCTTATATATTGATGCAAACCTAGCTGAACAAGGAGCCAATGCGGAGCATGAGGAGCTGATTCAGCTGAGTGATACTGAAGAGGAGACAAGTGAGCTAGATGTTGCTGAAGAGGAGACAAGTAAAGCCCACGACAACCATGAACTCATAACCAAGTTAGGCCCGGTTACAAGATCACAAACCAGGAGATTGAAGAATGCAAATTCGATGTTGGTTTATTCTAAACCAGAACCAACTTCGATGGAGAATCAAGTCAAGGAATTCTTCAATTACTCAGTCTTCGAGATTGCCTAGTTCTAAGTGTTTTCTTCTTAGTTTCACACAAGTCTTGTTGCAAGTTTCCACATTCTTTCTTTGTCATTGTTCTACATAAACCGTGAGAATCCAAAGTATGATTCATTCACTTTTTCAATAAAAATCTTTCCTTTGTTATTGTGAATCCTTTGTTCAGTTTCTGAACACTGTTTGCCTAGGAGTTGATTCTCTGCAAGGCTTTGGCTTTAGATCATTGTTTGTGGGCGTAATACTCACGATCTCTAGCACATCTACACAAGTGTTTGATCTCTCCATCGATCTACACTGAAGTTCATCACCATATCTATCTCAATCCATCAACCATCTCACCATCTTTCAAGGAAACAATACCATCCTTGTTCTAATCCGCAAAACACAACCCATATCACCCTCAGATCCATCCAAAAGGGAAAACAAACCATCAAGGGTTTCATTAAGTGGTATCAGAGCAGATTGAGGGCTTTTGATTCAGGGTTTGTACTCGATTTCCTTCTTCTCTTTGGGAACCTCTTTTGATCATTCTGTGAATCTATCCATCTCTTCTCTATCTATCTAAAAGTGCGAGGGGGCCGACCAGTATAAAAAAAAGAAAGATCAAAGCATCTAAGGCTGAAGAGAAATCCAGCCAGACTGAAGAGAAATCCAGTCTCTGGTGGTAAAGCCTCTTGCGAACTAAATCTCTTAATACTGTCTATCTTTTCTTCTCTTTGGGGTAGGGAATTGACTTCAAAAGGCTTGAACTCTGTTTGCTATTGAACTCCTGGATTCACAAACTGAAACACTTGAGAGAAACACTTGAGAGAAACACCAGTGAGGCTTCGGCTATCATATTGTGTTCTAACCTTTCTTGTTGAGTTTCTTAATAGGAATCATGTCGGATGAAGAGCATGAGCGGGAAGATCATCCAAATCTATTCAACAAAGTCCAGATGGATGCTATGATGTCAACTCTGATGAAAGCAATAGATAAGAAACTTGAATTTGAAAGAAATTCCTTTGCTACTAACAATGTTTTAGGTAGTGCTTCTCAGGCTAGGAAATCTGCTAGAGAGAAAAGGAGAGGCAAGAGAGTAGCTACTGGCTTGACTGATGATGATATCACCTCTTCCGGAAGGAGTTCGGATGAAGTAAGATCAGTTAGAGCACCATCTCAGACCAGAACCAACCGTGCAGAGAGACACAGGCCAGATGATAGTCTTGGTAACATCAAGCTCAGAGTACCAGTCTTCAGTGGTACCAGCAATCCAGACGAGTACCTTGATTGGGAAAAGAAGATAGAGTTGATCTTTGAATGTCACAACTACTCAGAGTTAAAAAAGGTTAGACTTGCAGCAACTGAGTTCAATGGTTATGCTCTTCATTGGTGGGATCAGATCACTTCAACAAGAAGAAGAACCGGAGAAGCAGCAGTGTCAGGCTGGTTTGAACTCAAGACTCTCATGAGGAAACGATTTGTTCCAAGTCATTACCACAAGGATGTTCATCTGAAACTAAGGAGGCTCACTCAAGGAACTAAGAGCGTGGAGGATTACTATCAGGAGATGGAGACTCTCATGATAAAAGCATCTGTTGTTGAGGATTCTAATGCAACTATGGCTCGGTTCCAAGCTGGTCTCAACAGAGAAATACAAGATCGATTGGAGCTGCAAGATTATGATGACATCTATGAGCTTCTTCACAAAGCTATCCTCATTGAGCAACAACAGAAGAGAAAGAACAGCTCCAAGGGTTCATACGGCAACAACTACAGGACAACCAAGGATGAGAAAAGCCTAGCTAAACCCAAGGAAGAACACAAAGCCTATCAGCGTGATGATAAGGGAAAAGCACCAGCAACTAGATCAAGAGATGTGAAGTGTTTCAAGTGCCATGGCATTGGTCACTATGCGAATGAATGCACTAACAAGAAGGTGATGATTCTCTTGGATAATGGAGATATTATATCTGAGGAAGAGAAAGCTGATACTTCCGAGGAAGAGTTAATAGACTATCCAGTCCGAGGACAGCTCCTGGTTACAAGAAGGTCTCTTCAGGTCCAATCCAAACCAGAAGACATTGATCAAAGGGAGAATCTTTTTCACACTCGTTGTACTGTTTATGATAAAGTTTGCAGCTTGATTATAGATGGTGGAAGTTGTACTAACGTGGCTAGTGAATCTCTTGTAGCAAAGCTTGGGCTGAAAACAGGGAAGCATCCTAGACCCTACCCACTTCAATGGCTTAATGAGGGAGGCGAGCTGAAGGTTACTGAGCAAGTTATGGTTCCTATAACCATTGGGAGGTATCAAGATGAGATAGTGTGTGATGTACTACCCATGGATTCAAGTCATATTCTCTTAGGCAGGCCTTGGCAGTATGATAAGAAAGCTATCCATGATGGGTTTACAAATCGCCACTCCTTCACTCACAGAGATAAAAAGATTGTGCTTGCACCTTTGTCACCTCAAGAAGTACATGAAGATCAGCTACAACTAAGGCTCAGGCGACAAGAAGCCAAGGAGAACTCATCTGACTCAAAGAAGGGAACTAACCCTTTGGCCAAAAACAGTGAGATCAGGAAAGCTTTGATTCTCCAACAACCTTTGCTTTTGTTTATCTTCAAAGGTTCACTACTAACTTCTTCTAACCATGCTCCGGAGCTTCCGAAAGGGTTTGAGTTTATCTTGCAGGAATATGGAGATGTCTTTCCAAGAGAGAGTCCAGCTAGCTTGCCACCTTTCAGAGGGATTGAACACCAAATAGATCTGGTTCCAGGCGCTTCTCTTCCAAATAGACCAGCCTATAGAACCAACCCAGACGAAACCAAGGAGTTGCAAAGGCAGGTTGATGAGCTGATGGCTAAAGGACACATTAGAGAAAGCATGAGCCCTTGTGCCGTGCCTGTACTACTGGTGCCAAAGAAGGATGGAAGCTGGCGCATGTGTGTTGACTGCAGAGCCATCAACAATATCACTGTAAAGTACAGACATCCTATCCCTAGACTTGATGATATGCTTGATGAATTGCATGGGTCTTGCATTTTCTCTAAGATAGATTTAAAGAGTGGATATCATCAGATTAGGATGAAAGAAGGAGATGAATGGAAAACTGCTTTTAAAACAAAACATGGTTTGTATGAGTGGCTTGTTATGCCTTTCGGTTTAACTAATGCTCCTAGCACCTTCATGAGACTAATGAATCATGTTTTGAGAGCCTTCATAGGACACTTCGTGGTAGTTTATTTCGATGACATCTTGATCTATAGCAAAAGTTTGTCTGAGCACACTGAACATTTGAGAATTGTTTTAGAAGTACTTAGGAAAGAATCTCTTTTTGCTAATCTTGATAAATGTACTTTTGGAGCAGATCACCTTGTGTTTCTAGGCTTTGTTGTTTCAGCTCAAGGGATCAGGGTGGATGAAGAAAAAGTAAAAGCCATCCGAGATTGGCCAGTTCCTAAGAGTGTGAGTGAAGTCCGGAGCTTTCATGGACTAGCTGGGTTCTACAGAAGGTTTGTCAGAGACTTCAGCACTATTGCAGCACCCCTCACTGAAGTTATCAAGAAGAATGTGGGGTTCAGATGGGAAGAGGCACAAGAAGAAGCTTTTCAGAACCTAAAAGGGAAGTTGACTGAAGCACCTTTGCTTGCACTCCCTGATTTTTCTAAGACTTTTGAAATTGAATGTGATGCTTCTGGAATAGGTATTGGAGCAGTGCTGATGCAAGAGAAGAAACCCATTGCCTACTTTAGTGAAAAGCTTGGAGGTGCTATGCTGAACTACCCGACTTATGACAAGGAGCTTTATGCATTAATCAGGGCTTTGGAGACATGGCAGCACTACTTGTGGCCAAAAGAGTTTGTGATCCACACTGATCATGAATCACTCAAACACCTGAAGGGACAACACAAGCTGAATAAGAGGCACGCCAAGGAATCACATGGTGGAGGTCTGATGGGGCATTTTGGTGTTGCTAAGACCTATGCTATTCTAAAGGAGCACTTCTACTGGCCAAACATGAAGAGAGATGTCGAGAAGATATGCAGTAGATGTATCATTTGTACTCAAGCAAAGGCTAAGGCTCGGCCTCAAGGTTTGTACACTCCACTTCCCATCCCTGATGCACCTTGGGTAGACATATCAATGGATTTTGTGTTAGGATTGCCTAGGACTAAGAAAGGAAGGGATTCGATTTTTGTGGTGGTAGATAGGTTCTCTAAAATGGCTCACTTCATAGCTTGCCACAAAACTGATAATGCTCTTCACATTGCTGAGTTGTTCTTTAAAGAAGTGGTTAGACTTCATGGCATGCCTAGGAGTATTGTCTCTGATAGAGATACCAAGTTCTTGAGTCATTTCTGGAAAACCCTTTGGTCTAAGCTAGGAACTAAGCTGATGTTTTCTACTACTTGTCACCCACAAACTGATGGGCAAACTGAAGTAGTTAATAGGACCTTGGCTACTCTCTTGCGTGCTGTGATTAAAAAGAATATTAGGACTTGGGAAGATTGTTTGCCTCATGTTGAGTTTGCTTATAATCACTCTGTTCACCGAGCTACTAAGTTCTCACCTTTTCAAATAGTTTATGGGTTTAATCCTTTGACTCCTCTTGATTTGTTGCCTATACCATACAAAGAGCAGATTAATCTTGATGGAAAGGCCAAGGCCGAGTTTGTTGTTTCTTTCCATGAGCAGGTTAAGAAGAATATTGAGGAGAGAACCAAAGAGTATGCAAGATTCGCCAACAAAGGCAGACGAGAACTCATACTAGAACCAGGAGACTTGGTGACAATCCACTTGAGGAAAGAAAGGTTTCCTGAGGAAAGAAAGTCCAAACTCTTGCCAAGAACAGATGGACCATTTGAAGTACTGGAGAAGATCAATAACAATGCCTACAAGATCGATCTTCAAGGGAAGTATGCTATTAGTAATACTTTTAATGTTGCTGATCTAATTCCTTTTTGTGCTGATCATTTAGATTTGAGGACAAATCCTTTCAAAGGAGGAGGGGATGATGCAAACCTAGCTGAACAAGGAGCCAATGCGGAGCATGAGGAGCTGATTCAGCTGAGTGATACTGAAGAGGAGACAAGTGAGCTAGATGTTGCTGAAGAGGAGACAAGTAAAGCCCACGACAACCATGAACTCATAACCAAGTTAGGCCCGGTTACAAGATCACAAACCAGGAGATTGAAGAATGCAAATTCGATGTTGGTTTATTCTAAACCAGAACCAACTTCGATGGAGAATCAAGTCAAGGAATTCTTCAATTACTCAGTCTTCGAGATTGCCTAGTTCTAAGTGTTTTCTTCTTAGTTTCACACAAGTCTTGTTGCAAGTTTCCACATTCTTTCTTTGTCATTGTTCTACATAAACCGTGAGAATCCAAAGTATGATTCATTCACTTTTTCAATAAAAATCTTTCCTTTGTTATTGTGAATCCTTTGTTCAGTTTCTGAACACTGTTTGCCTAGGAGTTGATTCTCTGCAAGGCTTTGGCTTTAGATCATTGTTTGTGGGCGTAATACTCACGATCTCTAGCACATCTACACAAGTGTTTGATCTCTCCATCGATCTACACTGAAGTTCATCACCATATCTATCTCAATCCATCAACCATCTCACCATCTTTCAAGGAAACAATACCATCCTTGTTCTAATCCGCAAAACACAACCCATATCACCCTCAGATCCATCCAAAAGGGAAAACAAACCATCAAGGGTTTCATTATATATGCCTAAGTTTACATCTAACCTGTTATCTGTGAGGAGAGCTACTGTTGATCTGAGTTGTCAGGTTGTCTTCAGACCAGATGAGGTTGAGTTTCAAGATTTAAAGACAGGGCAGGTTATTGGAAGAGGTCACAGCCATCAGGAGCTGTATCATCTCCAAAAGACTCAACTAGCTGAATCTTCCTCATGTTGTTTGGTCAGTACATCTGCTGGGGTTGAAAGCACTATATGGCATGCTAGATTGGGGCATCCGCACACTAGAGCACTCAATCTGATGCTTCCTGGAGTGGTGTTTAAAAATGATGAGTGTGAAGCATGCATCTTGGGGAAGCATTGCAAGACAGTATTCCCAAGGTCCAACACGATTTATGAGAAGTGTTTTGACCTGGTTCACTCTGATGTGTGGACTGCACCTTGTATGTCCAGAGAGAATCACAAGTACTTTGTTACCTTCATTGATGAGAAGTCCAAGTACACTTGGGTAACACTGATCCAGTCTAAGGACAGAGTCTTGGAAGCTTTCAAGAATTATCATTCTCATGTCACCAACCACTTCAGTGCTAAGGTGAAGATTCTCAGGTCAGATAATGGTGGAGAGTACACAAGTGGAGCTTTCAAGCAATTTTTATCTCAACAAGGGATTATTCATCAGACCAGCTGTCCTTATACTCCTCAGCAAAATGGAGTTGCTGAGAGGAAGAACAGGCATCTTATGGAGGTGGCTAGATCAATGATGTTCCACATGAGTGTTCCAAAGCGGTTCTGGAGTGATGCTGTGGTTTCTGCTTGTCACCTGATCAACAGAACCCCAACTAGAGTTCTCAATGATATCTCTCCTTATGAAGTTCTCAACAAGAGCAAGCCATCTCTGGATCACATGCGGGTGTTTGGATGTATCTGTTTTGTATTGGTACCAGGAGGGCAGAGGAACAAGCTTGATGCAAGAAGCACAAAGGCAGTGTTCATTGGGTATTCTCCTCACCAGAAAGGCTACAAGTGTTATGTACCAGAGACCAGGAGGGTCTTAATCTCACGAGATGTCAAGTTCATGGAGTCTAGGAGTTACTATGATGGGAAGAATTGGGAAGATTTGGAGAATCTATCCCAACCTACTTCAGATAGAGCTGATAGTCTCAGAAGAGTAATGGAGAGTCTTGGCATCAGTGTACCTATTGAGAGGATACCTGAAGTACAAGAAACAGTACCAGTGCAACCAGGATTGGGAAGTGATAATGAGAACACAGAGATCACTCACCTTGATCCTGAGGGGGACAATCAAGCTAAACAACATCAAGAGGATGTTTCAGCAAGTCATGATCAAGCTGAGAATCATGCGCAAGAAGAACAACATCATAGTACTCAAGAGGAGCCAGTGGTGAGTTCAAACCAACAGAATAGTGGATCAGTGACACCTGAAGAAGGTTCAACAAATCCACAACTGAGAAGAAGTGCTAGGATCAAGCAACCAGCATCAAACTGGAAGAACAACCGGGTCTACTTCAACTCTCAAGCTGTAGCTCATCCTATACAAGCAGTGTGCTCTCTAGCTCAATATCCTCAAGAGCATGTGGTGTTTATTGGGGAGTTAGATCAAGAGTACATCCCAAGGTCCTATGAAGAAGCCATGGAACATGCTGAATGGAGGGAATCAGTGGGAAGTGAGACTAGTGCCATGATCATCAATGATACATGGTATGAAGCAGAGTTACCCAAAGGCAAGAGGGCAGTAACAAGCAGGTGGATCTTCACAATCAAATACAATGCTGATGGTACAGTAGAGAGGCGTAAGACAAGGCTGGTAGCAAGAGGCTTCACTCAGACCTATGGAGAGGATTATCTAGACACCTTTGCGCCAGTAGCCAAGCTGCACACCATAAGGATAGTCCTATCTTTGGCAGTAAATCTAGAGTGGGATCTATGGCAGATGGATGTGAAGAATGCTTTCCTACAAGGAGAGTTGGAAGATGAAGTTTACATGAAGCCACCTCCTGGTCTAGAGCATCTAGTGAAGCCTGGAAATGTCCTGAGACTGAAGAAAGCCATCTATGGATTGAAGCAATCACCTAGAGCTTGGTATCACAAACTGAGCACTACGCTCAATGGAAGAGGTTTTGTGAAATCTGAGGCTGACCACACGTTGTTCACACTGACCAGCAAGAAGGGAATCATTGTGATCTTGGTATATGTGGATGATATCATCATCACTGGCAGTGATAAAGAGGGCATACTTGCAACTAAGGCATATCTCAAGTCATCATTTGATATCAAGGATTTGGGAGAGCTCAAATACTTCCTAGGCATTGAGATATGCAGATCCAAGGAAGGTCTATTCCTATCTCAAAGAAAGTATACATTGGATCTGCTAAGAGAGGCTGGTGATCTAGGAAGAAAAGCTGCAAAGACTCCACTTGAAGATGGGTACAAAGTGATGCGTGAGGGGGAGATTGAGAATCAACCATACACTGATGTTAAGCATTATAGAAGGATGGTTGGAAAGCTGATATACCTCACCATCACAAGACCAGATGTGTGTTTTGCAGTCAATCAAGTAAGCCAGCACATGCAAAATCCCAAGATGTATCACTGGAGCATGGTTGAAAGGATACTGAGGTATCTAAGAGAGGCGCCAGGACAAGGAGTATGGATGGGATGCAACAACAACACTGAGATAGTTGGATATTGTGATGCTGATTGGGCAGGGGACAGAGTTGATAGGAGATCAACTACTGGATACTGCACTTTTATTGGAGGAAATTTGGTAACTTGGAAGAGCAAGAAGCAAAAGGTGGTGTCTTGCTCTAGTGCTGAAGCTGAATATAGAGCCATGAGGAAGCTTACAAGTGAGTTGATTTGGATCAAGGGGTTGCTAAAAGATTTGGGAATTGAAGCTGCAACACCAATCACTATGCATTGTGATAATCAAGCTGCAATACACATAGCATCCAACAATGTGTTCCATGAGAGGACTAAACACATTGAAGTGGATTGTCACAAGGTCAGACAAGCTGTTGAGCAGAAGATCATTCTTCCATGTTACACCAGAAGTGAAGACCAGTTGGCTGATATCTTCACCAAGGCTGCAAGTGCAAAGGTTTGCGAGTTCATCCATTCAAAGCTTGGACTCGTGGATCTTTCATCTCAGTGATCCCCTTTCCATGAAGTGTTCTACTCTTTCCTTGATATGTTTTTGTCCCACTGGGTTTTGCATATCAAGGTTTTAATGAGGTAATGCTTCATGGTCTTCCAAGCTTGACTTGTTCCACATGGTCAAGCTTGAGGGGGAGTGTTGAGATGAAGCAATAAACTGTAGTAAGTGAAGGTGATTACAGTAGAGAGGCAAGGTGTGAAGAGATTTGAATTAATCAAGAAGAGAGGTTACCTTGAAGAGCAAGGTAATCCGTACAACCTAAGAGTGGAGTGCAAGCAAAGAAACCAATGGGGCGAGTTTATGTGATGAGGAAACACACAAGTAAACTCGCCAAGACAGCTAGGAACACAGCCAGAGATGCATCATGTGAAGAGCTAAGGAAATGGAGCACAATGTGACCGTTAGGTCCTGTCACTTTCAAGTTCAGTCTGCTGTGGTCCTGCCTGCTGTGCCTGCCCCCAACAGTTGGACTCTTCCTAATTAGTTTAATCACATTCTGAGAACTATTAAATTAATAGCTCAGCAAGATATTTGTATTGCCTATATATGTAATCACCTCACCAAGATAATAAACTAAGAAATCATTTTCTCTCTTTGTCTCTCTCTCTCTCTCTCTCTCAATTTCGTTTTTACCTCTCTCTCTCTTGTTCATCAGTGTTCTTCATTTCTCCAGACACTTATCTCTCTTTGATTCCATAATCTATCAATTCTCACACTAATAAGTGGAGAATAACCAGGAAGTTGAATAAATCTCATAGGAATTGTGAGTAAGAAGATATCCAACTTTCTATCCAGATGATTCCAGATTAGCTTGTTCGAACATATGTCAATATCTTCATGATTATTATCAAACCAGGATGAACCACGATCTAAGAGGCTTTATTTGGAACCACTAATCAGTGAATAATAACCAGGAAGTTGAATAAATCTCATAAGTGTTGTGAGCAAGAAGATATCCCACCTTCTATCTCGATGATTCCACATTAGCCTGCTCGGACATATGCCATTATCTTCTTGATTCTTATCAAACCAGGATGAACCACGATCTAAGAAGCTTTATTTGGAACCACTAATCAGTGGAGAATAACCAGGAAGTTGAATAAATATCATAGGAGTTGTGAGTAAGAAGATATCCCACTTTCTATCTAAATGATTCCAGATTAGCCTGTTCGGACATTTGGCAATATCTTCATGATTCTTATCAAACCAGTATGAACCAATATGTAAGAAGCTTTATTTGGAAACACTAATCAGTGGAGAATAACCAGGAAGTTGAATAAATCTCATAAGTGTTGTGAGCAAGAAGATATCCCACTTTCTATCCAGATGATTCCATATTAGCCTGTTCGGACATATGCCATTATCTTCATGATTCTTATCAAACCAGGATGAACCACGATCTAAGAAGCTTTATTTGGAACCACTATTCAGTGGAGAATAACCAGGAAGTTGAATAAATCTCATAGGAGTTGTGAGTAAGAAGATATCCCACTTTATATCCAGATGATTCCAGATTAGCCTGTTCGGACATATGGCAATTTCTTCATGATTCTTATCAAACCAGGATGAACCACGATCTAAGAAGCTTTATTTGGAACCACTAATCAGTGGAGAATAACCAGGAAGTTGAATAAATCTCATAAGGTGTTGTGAGTAAGAAGATATCCCACCTTCTATCCAGATGATTCCAGATTAGCCTGTTCGGACATTTGGCAATGTCTTCATGATTCTTATCAAACCAGTATGAACCAATATGTAAGAAGCTTTATTTGGAAACACTAATCAGTGGAGAATAACCAGGAAGTTGAATAAATCTCATAAGTGTTGTGAGCAAGAAGATATCCCACTTTCTATCCAGATGATTCCAGATTAGCCTGTTCGGACATATGCCATTATCTTCATGATTCTTATCAAACCAGGATGAACCACGATCTAAGAAGCTTTATTTGGAACCACTAATCAGTGGAGAATAACCAGGAAGTTGAATAAATCTCATAGTAGTTGTGAGTAAGAAGATATCCCACTTTCTATCCAGATGATTCCAGATTAGCCTGTTCGGACATATGCCATTATCTTCATGATTCTTATCAAACCAGGATGAACCACGATCTAAGAAGCTTTATTTGGAACCACTAATCAGTGGAGAATAACCAGGAAGTTGAATAAATCTCATAGGAGTTGTGAGTAAGAAGATATCCCACTTTCTATCCAGATGATTCCAGATTAGCCTGTTCGGACATATGCCATTATCTTCATGATTCTTATCAAACCAGGATGAACCACGATCTAAGAAGCTTTATTTGGAACCACTAATCAGTGGAGAATAACCAGGAAGTTGAATAAATCTCATAGTGTTGTGAGCAAGAAGATATCCCACTTTCTATCCAGATGATTCCAGATTAGCCTGTTCGGACATATGCCATTATCTTCATGATTCTTATCAAACCAGGATGAACCACGATCTAAGAAGCTTTATTTGGAACCACTAATCAGTGGAGAATAACCAGGAAGTTGAATAAATCTCATAGGAGTTGTGAGTAAGAAGATATCCCACTTTCTATCCAGATGATTCCAGATTAGCCTGTTCGGACATATGCAATATCTTCATGATTCTTATCAAACCAGGATGAACCACGATCTAAGAAGCTTTATTTGGAACCACTAATCAGTGGAGAATAACCAGGAAGTTGAATAAATCTCATAAGAGTTGTGAGCAAGAAGATATCCCACTTTCTATCCAGATGATTCCAGATTAGCCTGTTCGGACATATGCCATTATCTTCATGATTCTTATCAAACCAGGATGAACCACGATCTAAGAAGCTTTATTTGGAACCACTAATCAGTGGAGAATAACCAGGAAGTTGAATAAATCTCATAAGGTTGTGAGCAAGAAGATATCCCACTTTCTATCCAGATGATTCCAGATTAGCCTGTTCGGACATATGCCATTATCTTCATGATTCTTATCAAACCAGGATGAACCACGATCTAAGAAGCTTTATTTGGAACCACTAATCAGTGGAGAATAACCAGGAAGTTGAATAAATCTCATAGGAGTTGTGAGTAAGAAGATATCCCACTTTCTATCCAGATGATTCCAGATTAGCCTGTTCGGACATATGGCAATATCTTCATGATTCTTATCAAACCAGGATGAACCACGATCTAAGAAGCTTTATTTGGAACCACTAATCAGTGGAGAATAACCAGGAAGTTGAATAAATCTCATAAGAGTTGTGAGTAAGAAGATATCCCACTTTCTATCCAGATGATTCCAGATTAGCCTGTTCGGACATATGCCATTATCTTCATGATTCTTATCAAACCAGGATGAACCACGATCTAAGAAGCTTTATTTGGAACCACTAATCAGTGGAGAATAACCAGGAAGTTGAATAAATCTCATAGGAGTTGTGAGTAAGAAGATATCCCACTTTCTATCCAGATGATTCCAGATTAGCCTGTTCGGACATATGGCAATATCTTCATGATTCTTATCAAACCAGGATGAACCACGATCTAAGAAGCTTTATTTGGAACCACTAATCAGTGGAGAATAACCAGGAAGTTGAATAAATCTCATAAGTGTTGTGAGTAAGAAGATATCCCACTTTCTATCCAGATGATTCCAGATTAGCCTGTTCGGACATATGCCATTATCTTCATGATTCTTATCAAACCAGGATGAACCACGATCTAAGAAGCTTTATTTGGAACCACTAATCAGTGGAGAATAACCAGGAAGTTGAATAAATCTCATAGGAGTTGTGAGTAAGAAGATATCCCACTTTCTATCCAGATGATTCCAGATTAGCCTGTTCGGACATATGCCATTATCTTCATGATTCTTATCAAACCAGGATGAACCACGATCTAAGAAGCTTTATTTGGAACCACTAATCAGTGGAGAATAACCAGGAAGTTGAATAAATCTCATAGGAGTTGTGAGTAAGAAGATATCCCACTTTCTATCCAGATGATTCCAGATTAGCCTGTTCGGACATATGGCAATATCTTCATGATTCTTATCAAACCAGGATGAACCACGATCTAAGAAGCTTTATTTGGAACCACTAATCAGTGGAGAATAACCAGGAAGTTGAATAAATCTCATAAGTGTTGTGAGCAAGAAGATATCCCACCTTCTATCCAGATGATTCTAGATTAGCCTGTTCGGACATATGCCATTATCTTCATGATATCAAACCAGGATGAACCACGATCTAAGAAGCTTTATTTGGAACCACTAATCAGTGGAGAATAACCAGGAAGTTGAATAAATCTCATAGGAGTTGTGAGGAAGAAGATATCCCACTTTCTATCCAGATGATTCCAGATTAGCCTGTTCGGACATATGGCAATATCTTCATGATTCTTATCAAACCAGGATGAACCACGATCTAAGAAGCTTTATTTGGAACCACTAATCAGTGGATAATAACCAGGAAGTTGAATAAATCTCATTGAGTGTTGTGAGCAAGAAAATATC